>NC_042960.1:10701122-10909248 GCF_901001165.1 Salmo trutta
GACCATTAGTAGTAACATTTACACTACACAGGACCATTAGTAGTAACATGTACTCTCCACAGTCCACAGGACCATCAGTAGTAACATGTACATTTCAAAATCCACATAAACATTAGTAGAAACATGTACACTTCACAGGACCATTAGTATTAAGATGTATATTCCACAGGACCATTAGTAGTAACATGTACACTCTACAGTCCACACGACCATTAGCAGCAAAATGTACAGTCCACAGGACCATTAGTAGTAACATGTACACTTCACAGGACCATTAGTAGTAATATTTACAGTACACAGGACCATTAGTAGTAACATGGACAATCCACAGGACCATTAGTAGTAACATGAACACTTCACAGGACCATTAGTAGTAACATGTGTACTCTACAGTTCACAGGACCATTAGAAGTAACATGTACATTTCACAGGACCATTAGAAGTAACATGTACACTTCACAGGACCATTAGTAGTAACAGTCACATTCCACAGGACCATTAGTAGCGATATGTTCACTTCACAGGACCATTAGAAGTAACTTGTACACTTCACAGGACCATTAGTAGTAACATGCACACTTCACAGGACCATTAGTAGTAACATGTACACTCTACATTTCACAGGACCATTAGTAGTAACATGTACAATTCACAGGACCATTAGTAGTAACATGTACACTCTACACTTCACAGGACCATTAGTAGTCAAATGTACACTTCCCAGGACCATTAGTAGCAACATGTACACTCTACATTTCACAGGCCCATTAGTAGCAACATGTACACTCTACAGTCCACAGGGCCTGTAGTAGCAACATTTACACTTCACAGGACCATTAGTAGTAACATGTACACTCTACACTTCACAGGACAATTAGTAGTAACATGTACACTTCAGAGGACCATTAGTAGCAACATTTACACTTCACAGGGCAATTAGTTGTAACATGAACAATCCACAGGACCATTAGTAGTAACATGTAAAGTTCACCGGACCATTAATAGTAACATGTACACTTCAAAGGGCCATTAGGTGTAACATTTACAGTACACAGGACCATGAGTAGTAACATGAACAATCCACAGGACCATTAGTAGCAACATGTACTCTCCACAGTCCACAGGACCATTAGTAGTAACATGTACATTTCAAAATCCACATGACCATTAGTAGTAACATGTACATTTCAAAGGGCAATTAGTAGTAACATGTACACTTCACAGGACCATTAGTATTTAGATGTATATTCCACAGGACCATTAGTAGCAACATGTACACTTCACATGTACAGTCCATAGGACCATTAGGAGTAACATGTACACTTCACAGGACCATTAGTAGTAACATTTACATTTCACAGGGCAATTAGTTGTAACATGTACACTCCACAGAACCTTTAGTAGTAACATGACCACTTCACAGGACCATCAGTAGTAACATGTACACTCTACAGTCCACACGACCATTAGTAGCAAAATGTACAGTCCACAGGACCATGAGTAGTTACATATACACTTCACAGGACCATTAGTAGTAACATTTACAGTACACAGGACCATTAGTAGTAACATGTACTCTCCACAGTCCACAGGACCATCAGTAGTAACATGTACATTTCAAAATCCACATAAACATTAGTAGAAACATGTACACTTCACAGGACCATTAGTATTAAGATGTATATTCCACAGGACCATTAGTAGTAACATGTACACTCTACAGTCCACACGACCATTAGCAGCAAAATGTACAGTCCACAGGACCATTAGTAGTAACATGTACACTTCACAGGACCATTAGTAGTAATATTTACAGTAAACAGGACCATTAGTAGTAACATGGACAATCCACAGGACCATTAGTAGCAACATGTACACTTCACAGGACCATTAGTAGTAACATGAACACTTCACAGGACCATTAGTAGTAACATGTGTACTCTACAGTTCACAGGACCATTAGAAGTAACATGTACATTTCACAGGACCATTAGAAGTAACATGTACATTTCACAGGACCATTAGAAGTAACATGTACACTTCACAGGACCATTAGTAGTAACATTCACATTCCACAGGACCATTAGTAGCGATATGTTCACTTCACAGGACCATTAGAAGTAACATGTACACTTCATAGGACCATTAGTAGTAACATGCACACTTCACAGGACCATTAGTAGTAACATGTACACTCTACACTTCACAGGACCATTAGTAGTAACATGTACAATTCACAGGACCATTAGTAGTACCATGTACACTCACAGACCATTAGTAGTAACATGAACACTTCACAGGACCATTAGTAGTAACATGTACACTCTTACACTTCACAGGACCATTAGTAGTCAAATGTACACTTCACAGGACCATTAGTAGCAACATGTACACTCTACATTTCACAGGCCCATTAGTAGCAACATGTACACTACAGTCCACAGGGCCTGTAGTAGTAACATGTATACTTCACAGGACCATTAGTAGCAACGTGTACACTCTACAGTCCACAGGACCATTAGTAGTAACATGTCCAGTCCACAGGACCATTATTAGAAACATGTACACTTTACAGTCCGTAGGACCATTAGTGGCAACATGTACACTTCACAGGACCATTAGAAGCAACATGTACAGTTCGCAGGCCCGTTAGTAGCAAAATATACACTCCACAGGACCATTTGTAGTAACATGTACACTCTACAGTCCACAGGACTATCTGTAGTGACATGTACACTCTACCCTCCACAGAATCATTAGTAGTAACACTTCACACGACCATTAGTAATAACATGTACACTCCACAGGACCATTAGTAGTAACATGTACGCTTCACAGGACCATTAGTAGTAACATGTACACTTAACAGTTAACATGACCAATAAGTAGTAACATGTACACTCTACAATCCACAGGACCATACGTACTAAACTTTACACTTTACAAAACCATTTGTAGTAACATGTACCCTTCACAGGACCATTAGTAGTAACATGTACACTCTACCTTCCACAGGACCATTAGTAGTAACATGTACACTTCACATGACCATTAGAAGTAACATGTACCTCTCTACAGTACCATTAGTAGTTACATGTACACTACACAGGACCCTTAGTAATAACATGGACAATCCACAGGACCATTAGTTCCAACATGGACACTCCACAGGACCATTAGTAGTAACATGTACACTTCACAGGACCATTTATAGTGACATGTACACCTCACAGGACAATAAGTAGTAACATGTACACTCTACAGGACCTTTAGGAGTAACATATACACTCTACAGGACCATTAGTAGTAACATGTACACTCCACCGGACCATTGGTAGTTACATGCACACTCCACAGGACCATTAGTGGTAACATGTACACTCTACAGTCCACAGGACCATTACTAGCAAAATGTACACATTACAGGACCATTAGTTGCAATATGTACACTCTACAGTCCACAGAACCATTAGTAGCAACATGTACAGTTCACAGGACCATTAGTAGGAACATGTACATTCCACAGGACCATTAGTAGTAATATTTACACTCCACAGTCCACAGGACCAATAGTAGTAACGTGTACAGTCCACAGGACCATTAATAGTAACATGTATACTTGACAGGGCCATTAATAGTAACATGTACACTCTACAGTCCACAGGACCATTAGTAGTAACATGTACAGTTCACAGGACCATTAGTAGCAACATTTACAGTTCACAGGACAATTAGTGGCATAATGTACACTCTACATTTCACAGGACCATTAGTAGTAACATGTACTCTTCACAGGACCATTAGTAGCAACATTTACACTCCACAGTCCACAGGACCAGTAGTTGTAACGTGTACAGTCCACAGGACCATTAATAGTAACATGTATACTTGACAGGGCCATTAATAGTAACATGTACACTCTACAGTCCACAGGACCATTAGTAGTAACATGTACTCTTCACAGGACCATTAGTAGCAACATTTACATTTCACAGGGCAATTAGTTGTAACATGTACACTCCACAGGACCTTTAGTAGTAACATGACCACTTCACAGGACCATCAGTAGTAACATGTAAACTCTACAGTCCACACGACCATTAGTAGCAAAATGTACAGTCCACAGGACCATTAGTAGTTACATATACACTTCACAGGACCATTAGTAGTAACATTTACAGTACACAGGACCATTAGTAGTAACATGGCTAATCCACAGGACCATTAGTAGCAACATGTACACTCTACAGTCCACAGGACCATTAGCAGCAAAATGTGCAGTCCACAGGACCATGTACATATCACAGGACCATTAACAGTAACATGTACACTTCAAAGGGCCATTAGTAGTAACATTTACAGTACACAGGACCATTAGTAGTAACATGTACTCTCCACAGTCCACAGGACCATCAGTAGTAACATGTACATTTCAAAATCCACATAACCATTAGTAGTAACATGTACACTTCACAGGACCATTAGTATTAAGATGTATATTCCACAGGACCATTAGTAGTAACATGTACACTCTACAGTCCACACGACCATTAGCAGCAAAATGTACAGTCCACAGGACCATTAGTAGTAACATGTACACTTCACAGGACCATTAGTAGTAATATTTACAGTACACAGGACCATTAGTAGTAACATGGACAATCCACAGGACCATTAGTAGCAACATGTACTCTCCACACTTCACAGGACCATTAGTAGTAACATGAACACTTCACAGGACCATTAGTAATAACATGTGTACTCTACAGTTCACAGGACCATTAGAAGTAACATGTACATTTCACAGGACCATTAGAAGTAACATGTACATTTCACAGGACCATTAGAAGTAACATGTACACTTCACAGGACCATTAGTAGTAACATTCACATTCCACAGGACCATTAGTAGCGATATGTTCACTTCACAGGACCATTAGAAGTAACATGTACACTTCATAGGACCATTAGTAGTAACATGCACACTTCACAGGACCATTAGTAGTAACATGTACACTCTACACTTCACAGGACCATTAGTAGTAACATGTACAATTCACAGGACCATTAGTAGTAACATGTACACAACACAGGACCATTAGTAGTAACATGAACACTTCACAGGACCATTAGTAGTAACATGTACACTCTACACTTCAAAGGACCATTAGTAGTCAAATGTACACTTCACAGGACCATTAGTAGCAACATGTACACTCTACATTTCACAGGCCCATTAGTAGCAACATGTACACTACAGTCCACAGGGCCTGTAGTAGTAACATGTATACTTCACAGGACCATTAGTAGCAACGTGTACACTCTACAGTCCACAGGACCATTAGTAGTAACATGTCCAGTCCACAGGACCATTATTAGAAACATGTACACTTTACAGTCCGTAGGACCATTAGTGGCAACATGTACACTTCACAGGACCATTAGAAGCAACATGTACAGTTCGCAGGCCCGTTAGTAGCAAAATATACACTCCACAGGACCATTTGTAGTAACATGTACACTCTACAGTCCACAGGACTATCTGTAGTGACATGTACACTCTACCCTCCACAGAATCATTAGTAGTAACACTTCACACGACCATTAGTAATAACATGTACACTCCACAGGACCATTAGTAGTAACATGTACGCTTCACAGGACCATTAGTAGTAACATGTACACTTAACAGTTAACATGACCAATAAGTAGTAACATGTACACTCTACAATCCACAGGACCATACGTACTAAACTTTACACTTTACAAAACCATTTGTAGTAACATGTACCCTTCACAGGACCATTAGTAGTAACATGTACACTCTACCTTCCACAGGACCATTAGTAGTAACATGTACACTTCACATGACCATTAGAAGTAACATGTACCTCTCTACAGTACCATTAGTAGTTACATGTACACTACACAGGACCCTTAGTAATAACATGGACAATCCACAGGACCATTAGTTCCAACATGGACACTCCACAGGACCATTAGTAGTAACATGTACACTTCACAGGACCATTTATAGTGACATGTACACCTCACAGGACAATAAGTAGTAACATGTACACTCTACAGGACCTTTAGGAGTAACATATACACTCTACAGGACCATTAGTAGTAACATGTACACTCCACCGGACCATTGGTAGTTACATGCACACTCCACAGGACCATTAGTGGTAACATGTACACTCTACAGTCCACAGGACCATTACTAGCAAAATGTACACATTACAGGACCATTAGTTGCAATATGTACACTCTACAGTCCACAGAACCATTAGTAGCAACATGTACAGTTCACAGGACCATTAGTAGGAACATGTACATTCCACAGGACCATTAGTAGTAATATTTACACTCCACAGTCCACAGGACCAATAGTAGTAACGTGTACAGTCCACAGGACCATTAATAGTAACATGTATACTTGACAGGGCCATTAATAGTAACATGTACACTCTACAGTCCACAGGACCATTAGTAGTAACATGTACAGTTCACAGGACCATTAGTAGCAACATTTACAGTTCACAGGACAATTAGTGGCATAATGTACACTCTACATTTCACAGGACCATTAGTAGTAACATGTACTCTTCACAGGACCATTAGTAGCAACATTTACACTCCACAGTCCACAGGACCAGTAGTTGTAACGTGTACAGTCCACAGGACCATTAATAGTAACATGTATACTTGACAGGGCCATTAATAGTAACATGTACACTCTACAGTCCACAGGACCATTAGTAGTAACATGTACTCTTCACAGGACCATTAGTAGCAACATTTACATTTCACAGGGCAATTAGTTGTAACATGTACACTCCACAGGACCTTTAGTAGTAACATGACCACTTCACAGGACCATCAGTAGTAACATGTAAACTCTACAGTCCACACGACCATTAGTAGCAAAATGTACAGTCCACAGGACCATTAGTAGTTACATATACACTTCACAGGACCATTAGTAGTAACATTTACAGTACACAGGACCATTAGTAGTAACATGGCTAATCCACAGGACCATTAGTAGCAACATGTACACTCTACAGTCCACAGGACCATTAGCAGCAAAATGTGCAGTCCACAGGACCATGTACATATCACAGGACCATTAACAGTAACATGTACACTTCAAAGGGCCATTAGTAGTAACATTTACAGTACACAGGACCATTAGTAGTAACATGTACTCTCCACAGTCCACAGGACCATCAGTAGTAACATGTACATTTCAAAATCCACATAACCATTAGTAGTAACATGTACACTTCACAGGACCATTAGTATTAAGATGTATATTCCACAGGACCATTAGTAGTAACATGTACACTCTACAGTCCACACGACCATTAGCAGCAAAATGTACAGTCCACAGGACCATTAGTAGTAACATGTACACTTCACAGGACCATTAGTAGTAATATTTACAGTACACAGGACCATTAGTAGTAACATGGACAATCCACAGGACCATTAGTAGCAACATGTACTCTCCACACTTCACAGGACCATTAGTAGTAACATGAACACTTCACAGGACCATTAGTAATAACATGTGTACTCTACAGTTCACAGGACCATTAGAAGTAACATGTACATTTCACAGGACCATTAGAAGTAACATGTACACTTCACAGGACCATTAGTAGTAACATTCACATTCCACAGGACCATTAGTAGCGATATGTTCACTTCACAGGACCATTAGAAGTAACATGTACACTTCATAGGACCATTAGTAGTAACATGCACACTTCACAGGACCATTAGTAGTAACATGTACACTCTACACTTCACAGGACCATTAGTAGTAACATGTACAATTCACAGGACCATTAGTAGTAACATGTACACAACACAGGTCCATTAGTAGTAACATGAACACTTCACAGGACCATTAGTAGTAACATGTACACTCTACACTTCACAGGACCATTAGTAGTCAAATGTACACTTCACAGGACCATTAGTAGCAACATGTACACTCTACATTTCACAGGCCCATTAGTAGCAACATGTACACTACAGTCCACAGGGCCTGTAGTAGTAACATGTATACTTCACAGGACCATTAGTAGCAACGTGTACACTCTACAGTCCACAGGACCATTAGTAGTAACATGTCCAGTCCACAGGACCATTATTAGAAACATGTACACTTTACAGTCCGTAGGACCATTAGTGGCAACATGTACACTTCACAGGACCATTAGAAGCAACATGTACAGTTCGCAGGCCCGTTAGTAGCAAAATATACACTCCACAGGACCATTTGTAGTAACATGTACACTCTACAGTCCACAGGACTATCTGTAGTGACATGTACACTCTACCCTCCACAGAATCATTAGTAGTAACACTTCACACGACCATTAGTAATAACATGTACACTCCACAGGACCATTAGTAGTAACATGTACGCTTCACAGGACCATTAGTAGTAACATGTACACTTAACAGTTAACATGACCAATAAGTAGTAACATGTACACTCTACAATCCACAGGACCATACGTACTAGACTTTACACTTTACAAAACCATTTGTAGTAACATGTACCCTTCACAGGACCATTAGTAGTAACATGTACACTCTACCTTCCACAGGACCATTAGTAGTAACATGTACACTTCACATGACCATTAGAAGTAACATGTACCTCTCTACAGTACCATTAGTAGTTACATGTACACTACACAGGACCCTTAGTAATAACATGGACAATCCACAGGACCATTAGTTCCAACATGGACACTCCACAGGACCATTAGTAGTAACATGTACACTTCACAGGACCATTTATAGTGACATGTACACCTCACAGGACAATAAGTAGTAACATGTACACTCTACAGGACCTTTAGGAGTAACATATACACTCTACAGGACCATTAGTAGTAACATGTACACTCCACCGGACCATTGGTAGTTACATGCACACTCCACAGGACCATTAGTGGTAACATGTACACTCTACAGTCCACAGGACCATTACTAGCAAAATGTACACATTACAGGACCATTAGTTGCAATATGTACACTCTACAGTCCACAGAACCATTAGTAGCAACATGTACAGTTCACAGGACCATTAGTAGGAACATGTACATTCCACAGGACCATTAGTAGTAATATTTACACTCCACAGTCCACAGGACCAATAGTAGTAACGTGTACAGTCCACAGGACCATTAATAGTAACATGTATACTTGACAGGGCCATTAATAGTAACATGTACACTCTACAGTCCACAGGACCATTAGTAGTAACATGTACAGTTCACAGGACCATTAGTAGCAACATTTACAGTTCACAGGACAATTAGTGGCATAATGTACACTCTACATTTCACAGGACCATTAGTAGTAACATGTACTCTTCACAGGACCATTAGTAGCAACATTTACACTCCACAGTCCACAGGACCAGTAGTTGTAACGTGTACAGTCCACAGGACCATTAATAGTAACATGTATACTTGACAGGGCCATTAATAGTAACATGTACACTCTACAGTCCACAGGACCATTAGTAGTAACATGTACTCTTCACAGGACCATTAGTAGCAACATTTACATTTCACAGGGCAATTAGTTGTAACATGTACACTCCACAGGACCTTTAGTAGTAACATGACCACTTCACAGGACCATCAGTAGTAACATGTAAACTCTACAGTCCACACGACCATTAGTAGCAAAATGTACAGTCCACAGGACCATTAGTAGTTACATATACACTTCACAGGACCATTAGTAGTAACATTTACAGTACACAGGACCATTAGTAGTAACATGGCTAATCCACAGGACCATTAGTAGCAACATGTACACTCTACAGTCCACAGGACCATTAGCAGCAAAATGTGCAGTCCACAGGACCATGTACATATCACAGGACCATTAACAGTAACATGTACACTTCAAAGGGCCATTAGTAGTAACATTTACAGTACACAGGACCATTAGTAGTAACATGTACTCTCCACAGTCCACAGGACCATCAGTAGTAACATGTACATTTCAAAATCCACATAACCATTAGTAGTAACATGTACACTTCACAGGACCATTAGTATTAAGATGTATATTCCACAGGACCATTAGTAGTAACATGTACACTCTACAGTCCACACGACCATTAGCAGCAAAATGTACAGTCCACAGGACCATTAGTAGTAACATGTACACTTCACAGGACCATTAGTAGTAATATTTACAGTACACAGGACCATTAGTAGTAACATGGACAATCCACAGGACCATTAGTAGCAACATGTACTCTCCACACTTCACAGGACCATTAGTAGTAACATGAACACTTCACAGGACCATTAGTAATAACATGTGTACTCTACAGTTCACAGGACCATTAGAAGTAACATGTACATTTCACAGGACCATTAGAAGTAACATGTACACTTCACAGGACCATTAGTAGTAACATTCACATTCCACAGGACCATTAGTAGCGATATGTTCACTTCACAGGACCATTAGAAGTAACATGTACACTTCATAGGACCATTAGTAGTAACATGCACACTTCACAGGACCATTAGTAGTAACATGTACACTCTACACTTCACAGGACCATTAGTAGTAACATGTACAATTCACAGGACCATTAGTAGTAACATGTACACAACACAAGACCATTAGTAGTAACATGAACACTTCACAGGACCATTAGTAGTAACATGTACACTCTACACTTCACAGGACCATTAGTAGTCAAATGTACACTTCACAGGACCATTAGTAGCAACATGTACACTCTACATTTCACAGGCCCATTAGTATCAACATGTACACTACAGTCCACAGGGCCTGTAGTAGTAACATGTATACTTCACAGGACCATTAGTAGCAACGTGTACACTCTACAGTCCACAGGACCATTAGTAGTAACATGTCCAGTCCACAGGACCATTATTAGAAACATGTACACTTTACAGTCCGTAGGACCATTAGTGGCAACATGTACACTTCACAGGACCATTAGAAGCAACATGTACAGTTCGCAGGCCCGTTAGTAGCAAAATATACACTCCACAGGACCATTTGTAGTAACATGTACACTCTACAGTCCACAGGACTATCTGTAGTGACATGTACACTCTACCCTCCACAGAATCATTAGTAGTAACACTTCACACGACCATTAGTAATAACATGTACACTCCACAGGACCATTAGTAGTAACATGTACGCTTCACAGGACCATTAGTAGTAACATGTACACTTAACAGTTAACATGACCAATAAGTAGTAACATGTACACTCTACAATCCACAGGTCCATACGTACTAAACTTTACACTTTACAAAACCATTTGTAGTAACATGTACCCTTCACAGGACCATTAGTAGTAACATGTACTCTCCACACTTCACAGGACCATTAGTAGTAACATGAACACTTCACAGGACCATTAGTAGTAACATGTGTACTCTACAGTTCACAGGACCATTAGAAGTAACATGTACATTTCACAGGACCATTAGAAGTAACATGTACACTTCACAGGACCATTAGTAGTAACATTCACATTCCACAGGACCATTAGTAGCGATATGTTCACTTCACAGGACCATTAGAAGTAACATGTACACTTCATAGGACCATTAGTAGTAACATGCACACTTCACAGGACCATTAGTAGTAACATGTACACTCTACACTTCACAGGACCATTAGTAGTAACATGTACAATTCACAGGACCATTAGTAGTAACATGTACACAACACAGGACCATTAGTAGTAACATTAACACTTCACAGGACCATTAGTAGTAACATGTACGCTTCACAGGACCATTAGTAGTAACATGTACACTTAACAGTTAACATGACCAATAAGTAGTAACATGTACACTCTACAATCCACAGGACCATACGTAGTAAACTTTACACTTTACAAAACCATTTGTAGTAACATGTACCCTTCACAGGACCATTAGTAGTAACATGTACACTCTACCTTCCACAGGACCATTAGTAGTAACATGTACACTTCACATGACCATTAGAAGTAACATGTACCTCTCTACAGTACCATTAGTAGTTACATGTACACTACACAGGACCCTTAGTAATAACATGGACAATCCACAGGACCATTAGTTCCAACATGGACACTCCACAGGACCATTAGTAGTAACATGTACACTTCACAGGACCATTTATAGTGACATGTACACCTCACAGGACAATAAGTAGTAACATGTACACTCTACAGGACCTTTAGGAGTAACATATACACTCTACAGGACCATTAGTAGTAACATGTACACTCCACCGGACCATTGGTAGTTACATGCACACTCCACAGGACCATTAGTGGTAACATGTACACTCTACAGTCCACAGGACCATTACTAGCAAAATGTACACATTACAGGACCATTAGTTGCAATATGTACACTCTACAGTCCACAGAACCATTAGTAGCAACATGTACAGTTCACAGGACCATTAGTAGGAACATGTACATTCCACAGGACCATTAGTAGTAATATTTACACTCCACAGTCCACAGGACCAATAGTAGTAACGTGTACAGTCCACAGGACCATTAATAGTAACATGTATACTTGACAGGGCCATTAATAGTAACATGTACACTCTACAGTCCACAGGACCATTAGTAGTAACATGTACAGTTCACAGGACCATTAGTAGCAACATTTACAGTTCACAGGACAATTAGTAGCATAATGTACACTCTACATTTCACAGGACCATTAGTAGTAACATGTACTCTTCACAGGACCATTAGTAGCAACATTTACACTCCACAGTCCACAGGACCAGTAGTTGTAACGTGTACAGTCCACAGGACCATTAATAGTAACATGTATACTTGACAGGGCCATTAATAGTAACATGTACACTCTACAGTCCACAGGACCATTAGTAGTAACATGTACTCTTCACAGGACCATTAGTAGCAACATTTACATTTCACAGGGCAATTAGTTGTAACATGTACACTTCACAGGACCTTTAGTAGTAACATGACCACTTCACAGGACCATCAGTAGTTACATGTACACTCTACAGTCCACACGACCATTAGTAGCAAAATGTACAGTCCACAGGACCATTAGTCGTTACATATACACTTCACAGGACCATTAGTAGTAACATTTACAGTACACAGGACCATTAGTAGTAACATGGCTAATCCACAGGACCATTAGTAGCAACATGTACACTCTACAGTCCACAGGACCATTAGCAGCAACATGTGCAGTCCACAGGACCATGTACAGTTCACAGGACCATTAGTAGTAACATTTACATTACACAGGACCATTAGTAGTAACATGTACTCTCCACAGTCCACAGGACCATCAGTAGTAACATGTACATTTCAAAATCCACATAACCATTAGTAGTAACATGTACACTTCACAGGACCATTAGTATTAAGATGTATATTCCACAGGACCATTAGTAGTAACATGTACACTCTACAGTCCACACGACCATTAGCAGCAAAATGTACAGTCCACAGGACCATTAGTAGTAACATGTACACTTCACAGGACCATTAGTAGTAATATTTACAGTACACAGGACCATTAGTAGTAACATGGACAATCCACAGGACCATTAGTAGCAACATGTACTCTCCACAGTCCACAGGAACATTAGTAGTAAAATGTACATTCCACAGGACCATTAGTAGTAACATGTACATCCTACAGTCCACAGGACCATTAGTAGTGACATGTACAGGACCATTAGTAGTAACATGAACAGTCCACAAGACCATTAGAAGCAACATATACACTCTACAGTCCACAGGACCATTAGTAGTAACATTTTCATTTCACAGGACAAGTAGTAGTAAGAAGTAAACTTCACAGGACCATTAGTAGTGACATGTAAAGTTAACCGGACCATTAACAGTAACATGTACACTCCACAGGACCTTTATTAGTAACATGACCACTTCACAGGACCATTAGTAGTAACATGTACACTCTACAGTCCACACGACATTTACAGTCCACATGACCATTAGTAGTAACATGGACAAACCACAGGACCATACTCTCCACAGTCCACAGGACCATTAGTAGTAACATGTACACTTCACAGTCCACAGGACCATTAGTAACATGTACACTTCAAAGGGCAATTAGTAGTAACATGTACATTTCACAGGACCATTAGTGTTAACATGTATATTCCACAGGACCATTAGTAGCAACATGTACACAATACAGTCCACAGGACCATTAGTAGTAACATTTACACTTCACAGGACCATTAGTAGTAACATTTACATCCTACAGTCCACAGGACCATTAGTGGTAACATGTAAACTTCACAGGACCATTAGTAGCAACATGTACACAATACAGTCCACAGGACCATTAGTAGTAAAATGAAGAGTCAACAGGACCAGTAGTAGCAACATGTACACTTCATATGACCTATAGAAGTATCATGTGCACTTCACAAGACCATTAGTAGTAACATATGCACTTCAAAGGACCATTAGTAGTGTCGTGTCTTTGGCATCATTAAAACGGAAGACATGTTTATCAAATAACTCTCTGTAATCATTATTACGCGATTAAACTGATTAATCGTGTAACTGTAATTAACTAGAAGGTCGGGGCACCAAGGAAAATATTCAGATTCCAAAGTTATAATTTTCCTTATATAACTTTCAGATATCATACTATCTGATCTGAGTCTTCTGATTAATGATGTGTTATTTACCTCGCCATTCTCATTCCAAACGTCGTAAATTGTTGGTTATCTGCACGAACCCAGTCTTCACTATGAGTCATCCATACATCAATTGTCTTAAAATCATTTATTTACTAAACTAAATAATTCACAGAAATGCATAATCAAACAGATATGGTTACAAGGAAATGATAGGAGAATGTTCCCTATTGGGCTAAACCGGCATGGCGGCTTGTTAGACAAAAGGGGGTGGGGTCAGCTGAGAAGGCACTACAGAGTTGATAAATATTAACAATTGAAATGCTAATCCTTTGCACATGAACACTCACTCATTCGGGAACAATTGCAATCAATTAATATATTCTGCTCAAAAAAATAAAGGGAACACTTAAACAACACATCCTAGATCTGAATGAAAGAAATAATCTTATTAAATACTTTTTTCTTTACATAGTTGAATGTGCTGACAACAAAATCACACAAAAATAATCAATGGAAATCCAATTTATCAACCCATGGAGGTCTGGATTTGGAATCACACTCAAAATTAAAGTGGAAAACCACACTACAGGCTGATCCAACTTTGATGTAATGTCCTTAAAACAAGTCAAAAGGAGGCTCAGTAGTGTGTGTGGCCTCCACGTGCCTGTATGACCTCCCTACAACGCCTGGGCATGCTCCTGATGAGGTGGCGGATGGTCTCCTGGGGGATCTCCTCCCAGACCTGGACTAAAGCATCCGCCAACTCCTGGACAGTCTGTGGTGCAACGTGGCGTTGGTGGATGGAGCGAGACATGATGTCTCAGATGTGCTCAATTGGATTCAGGTCTGGGGAACGGGCGGGCCAGTCCATAGCATCAATGCCTTCCTCTTGCAGGAACTGCTGACACACTCCAGCCACATGAGGTCTAGCATTGTCTTGCATTAGGAGGAACCCAGGGCCAACCGCACCAGCATATGGTCTCACAAGGGGTCTGAGGATCTCATCTCGGTACCTAATGGCAGTCAGGCTACCTCTGGCGAGCACATGGAGGGCTGTGCGGCCCCCCAAAGAAATGCCACCCCACACCATGACCGACCCACCGCCAAACCGGTCATGCTGGAGGATGTTGCAGGCAGCAGAACGTTCTCCACGGCGTCTCCAGACTCTGTCACGTCTGTCACGTGCTCAGTGTGAACCTGCTTTCATCTGTGAAGAGCACAGGGCACCAGTGGTGAATTTGCCAATCTTGGTGTTCTCTGGCAAATGCCAAACGTCCTGCACGGTGTTGGGCTGTAAGCACAACCCCCACCTGTGGACGTCGGGCCCTCATACCACCCTCATGGAGTCTGTTTCTGACCGTTTGAGCAGACACATGCACATTTGTGGCCTGCTGGAGGTCATTTTGCAGGGCTCTGGCAGTGCTTCTCCTGCTCCTCCTTGCACAAAGGCTGAGGTAGCGGTCCTGCTGCTGGGTTGTTGCCCTCCTACGGCTTCCTCCACGTCTCCTGATGTACTGGCCTGTCTCCTGGTAGGGCCTCCATGCTCTGGACACTACGCTGACAGACACAGCAAACCTTCTTGCCACAGCTCACATTGATGTGTCATCCTGGATGAGCTGCACTACCTGAGCCACTTGTGTGGGTTGTAGACTCCGTCTCATGCTACCACTAGAGTGAAAGCACCGGCAGCATTCAAAAGTGACCAAAACATCAGCCAGGAAGCATAGGAACTGAGAAGTGGTCTGTGGTCCCCACCTGCAGAACCACTCCTTTATTGGGGGTGTCTTGCTAATTGCCTATAATTTCCACCTGTTGTCTATTCCATTTGCACAACAGCATGTGCAATTTATTGTCAATTAGTGCTGCTTCCTAAGTGGACAGTTTGATTTCACAGAAGTGTGATTGACTTGGAGTTACATTGTGTTGTTTAAGTGTTCCCTTTATTTTTTTGAGCAGTGTATTTACGCTCAGTGTGTCGTCGGGATCTTTGTTGAAAAGTTCTGTTCTGTTGGAGAGTTTTGTCCTCGCGTTCTATCTCTCTCTCTCGGTTAGAATGGATATGTGACATTCATTTTTGTCGTTATAGGACGGCTGTTTCGTCGGTCTTCACGTTCAATGATACCAAATTCCTAGCTGCAGACTAGTAATTAAAATCAAAGACTTGTTATTATTCTGTCGGTTTCAATAGTCTAAGGGTTTAACCATGTGGTATGGTTAAAGTTCAGAACGAGAAATGCATGGTCAAACCTTGGCCCTCTCTTCTCGAGGTAAGCTGGTCTGGTGATAGAAAATCTGGGTGGGGTTTATATTCGGAACATAGAAAAGGCTGTCTTATGACGCCAGGTCCTGTCTGTGTCCCTGGGGGCGTGCCAAGGACTTAGTTAAGACTCCAAAGGGAATTTGAGTTTCCTTCATTAAACAGTCCAAAATCACCTTTACACAATTTCACAAACAGTTCCATCCTTATTCATTCATTTTATACAACCATTTAGATATAAGTCTCACACGTGAGGCTATTATATAAACAGAGCCATGGTAATGTGGCCGTATTGTCTCTCATGAGTTTCACAAAATTGTACCAAATGGACCAGTTCATTGCTGGATTCCTCACCGATCTTTTATACCTTCTCCAGAACATAAATGTAATTCGGTTCCCCAGTCCTGTGAGGTGGAAGAATTCCTTTGTCTCTCTATGAAAACACTCTGTCTCTTTATACTGTGGCCATGAGGCGGGACATTTTCTTAGGAATTTACAACCGCTCAAACAGGGCCTGGTACATAGAGAACCCAAAGAGGGCAATGTCATGACGGTAGTAACTTATACATTTTACATTTTAGTCATTTAGCAGACGCTCTTAACCAGACCAACTTACAGCAGTGAATGCATACATTTCATAAAAAATGTTCCCGTACTGGTTCCCCGTGGGAATCGAACCCACAACCCTAGCATTGCAAACACCATGCTCTACCAACTGAGCCAAATGGGTCCATATACATTCCAAAGGACAATTAGTAGTAACATGTACACTTCACAGGACCATTTTTAGTAATATGTACACTTCACAGGACCATTAGTAGTAACATGAACACTTCACAGGACCATTAGTAGTAACATGTGTACTCTACAGTTCACAGGACCATTAGAAGTAACATGTACAGTTCACAGGACCATTAGAAGTAACATGTACAGTTCACAGGACCATTAGAAGTAACATGTACAGTTCACAGGACCATTAGAAGTAACATGTACAGTTCACAGGACCATTAGAAGTAACATGTACATTTCACAGGACCATTAGAAGTAACATGTACACTTCACAGGACCATTAGTAGTAACATTCACATTCCACAGGACCATTAGTAGCGATATGTTCACTTCACAGGACCATTAGTAGTAACATGCACACTTCACAGGACCATTAGTAGTAACATGTACACTCTACACTTCACAGGACCATTAGTAGTAACATGAACAATTCACAGGACCATTAGTAGTAACATGTACACTTCACAGGACCATTAGTAGTAACATGTACACTCTACACTTCACAGGACCATTAGTAGTCAAATGTAAAGTTCACCGGACCATTAATAGTAACATGTACACTCCGCAGGACCTTTGGTAGTAACATGACCATTTCACAGGACCATTAGTAGCAACATGTACACTCTACATTTCACAGGCCCATTAGTAGCAACATGTACACTCTACAGTCCACAGGGCCTGTATTAGTAACATGTATACTTCACAGGACCATTAGTAGCAACGTGTACACTCTACAGTCCACAGGACCATTAGTAGTAACATGTCCAGTCCACAGGACCATTATTAGAAACATGTACACTTTACAGTCCGTAGGACCATTAGTGGCAACATGTACACTTCACAGGACCATTAGAAGCAACATGTACAGTTCGCAGGCCCGTTAGTAGCAAAATATACACTCCACAGGACCATTTGTAGTAACATGTACACTCTACAGTCCACAGGACTATCTGTAGTGACATGTACACTCTACCCTCCACAGAATCATTAGTAGTAACACTTCACACGACCATTAGTAATAACATGTACACTCCACAGGACCATTAGTAGTAACATGTACGCTTCACAGGACCATTAGTAGTAACATGTACACTTAACAGTTAACATGACCAATAAGTAGTAACATGTACACTCTACAATCCACAGGACCATACGTAGTAAACTTTACACTTTACAAAACCATTTGTAGTAACATGTACCCTTCACAGGACCATTAGTAGTAACATGTACACTCTACTGTCCACAGGACCATTAGTAGTAACATGTACACTCTACAGTCCACAGAGCCATTAAAAGTAACATGTACACTTCACATGACCATTAGAAGTAACATGTACCTCTCTACAGTACCATTAGTAGTTACATGTACACTACACAGGACCCTTAGTAATAACATGGACAATCCACAGCACCATTAGTTCCAACATGGACACTCCACAGGACCATTAGTAGTAACATGTACACTTCACAGGACCATTCATAGTGACATGTACACCTCACAGGACAATAAGTAGTAACATGTACACTCTACAGGACCTTTAGGAGTAACATATACACTCTACAGGACCATTAGTAGTAACATGTACACTCCACCGGACCATTGGTAGTTACATACACACTCCACAGGACCATTAGTGGTAACATGTACACTCTACAGTCCACAGGACCATTACTAGCAAAATGTACACATTACAGGACCATTAGTTGCAATATGTACACTCTACAGTCCACAGAACCATTAGTAGCAACATGTACAGTTCACAGGACCATTAGTAGGAACATGTACATTCCACAGGACCATTAGTAGTAATATTTACACTCCACAGTCCACAGGACCAATAGTAGTAACGTGTATAGTCCACAGGACCATTAATAGTAACATGTATACTTGACAGGGCCATTAATAGTAACATGTACACTCTACACTTCACAGGATCATTAGTAGTAAAATGTACACTTCACAGGACCATTAGTAGTAACATGTAAAGTTCACCGGACCATTAATAGTGACATGTACACCTCACAGGACAATAAGTAGTAACATGTACACTCTACAGGACCTTTAGGAGTAACATATACACTCTACAGGACCATTAGTAGTAACATGTACACTCCACCGGACCATTGGTAGTTACATGCACACTCCACAGGACCATTAGTGGTAACATGTACACTCTACAGTCCACAGGACCATTACTAGCAAAATGTACACATTACAGGACCATTAGTAGCAACATGTACACTCTACAGTTCACAGGACCATTAATTAATGCTGAAGACGTACCGTTTCGTAGCTCTTTCCGCCAATGTAAAGTTTGCGCCTATTCAATAACATGGGGCTTGTGAAAGCAGCCTTTTTCTGCACATGCGAGCATCCGGGCAAGAAAATCGTTACGAAATTGTCTGTAAAACCTGAACCATGTGAGCTACAAACGAATGTCAGCAATATCGAAAGGGGAGAGTCTCACGAACACGACAGTGTCGGTTGTTTGGCTCTATGACATCCAGAAGCTTTACAACAGTCATCTGAAGGTAACCAAGTACCAGGCTGTAAAAATAGTAAAAAGTGCAGAGGGGGTCAAATGTGCCATAAATAATGTGACCAAACATTGGTCTAAAACATTAATAAATAAAAAATTCCTACGTTTTCTTATATCTCTCAGATATAGGACAGACACTTCAAAACTTTGTTTCTTAAGATACATTTTTGGACTTTCTGTTTTGCCATTTATGAATGTGTTAATCAACGCGTTTCTATGGGCTACAGCAGTAAAGGCCAAATTCAATGTTTCATCATTTTTTAAATATATTTTTTTATAACTACGGTCTTCCTAAAATTCAAAATCAAATAACTAAATGATACATTTTATGACCATCTTAAAACAATTCTGTATGTTAGCTTAGTAGAGATTATGATCTAAGGGCTTAGAGCTACAGAGGTTTTAATATCTGTACAATGGACTGGCCAGTGTCTGGGGTGGCCATGTTGGATTTGAAAGAGCACTCTACCTGTATGGAAGGGAGATGGACGGGAGGCTTGGATGGCTCGCTGTAATAACAGGGGACTGGATGTTTCAGTCTGCTTATAACTTAAATGATTCAGTGCAGAGGTCTATCTGTTCATGTATATATTCCCTATATTTAACTGGTATGTCAAGATAGTAAAACTATTGCTTCCCAGACGACATGTAGCACATACTGCACATTTTAGTAAGAAGAAGCGCCTCTATTTCCAATGTCTGTTTGCTGTATTCACAATCAAAACATTTTCTCCCTGTTGCTATGCATGTTGAAATGGCATCAGATGTTTGGATTTGCAAGGCAAAGTATTCATAAAACTTAAAAATAAAATGTTCCCTGAACAAGCGATGTACTCCCATACTAATCAGTGTGTGTGCGATTGCGTGCCTGTATAGATATGTGTATGTGTGTGTGTACATCTGTACATATCTGAAATAGCTCGAGACAACATGACAGGCAGGTCTGCCAACAAAAATCAATACTACATTGCCCAGACTTATCCTAGACTTTTCCCTAGCATTTCTAATAGGAGATTCTGAGAGCCAACATGTTATTGTTTTTCCGCCCCCTCCTCCTCCTTGGCTGTGTCCTAAATGGCACCCTGTGCCTTATGTCGTGTGCTACTTTTGACAAGAGCCCTGAGGCCATGATCAAAAGTAGTGCACTATAATGGAATAGTGTACTATTTAGGACAGAGCCTTCTGCAGCTCTTCATACAGAACCTATTGCTTGTTATTTGCCCATTTTCTGTCGCTGTGTGACCGAAAACTGATGACAAATTGATTGATGTCTGAACTGATTAGTTTCTCATTACGACCCAACACCAAAACGACTTATCTGAATTAACAACATGGAGCTCGCTAGAGACACTGAGACGCAGACTGAGAGAGACGTGCGGGGAATGAGAAGGAAAGGCAGAGAGAGACATCATTTAGCTTTTAGCATTTTCCTTCAACTAATAAAAGGTAAACAAACTAACCTCGTTTGTTGCTATTGGAGAGATTTACTTTTGTACAATTCTGTATAGTCTCTGTCACACGGAGCGAAACTGGTGAACTCAAGAGCAGACTCAGACGAGGAGACTGGGATGAGGTAACCAAGGTATTTATTGAAACACGGGGAGAAGATTGAGTGCAGGTCAGTGGAAGCTCGGGCAGGTTGCTGGAAACCAGGTGTGGAGGCTGAGGCTGGAGCGAGAGGCATTAGGACAAGGTAAGCAGGTCCGGAGGGGAATCCAAGGGAGCGTAGAGTGGGGAATCCAGGATAGAGTAGCAGGACTGACGAGAAGACGGACTGGAGACAGGGACCAGAGTCAGAGCGGGCAGAATGAGTAGAGATAATGATCTGGAAGTGTGGAAGTGGCAGGACTGAGTATTTGTAGAGGTCTTGATTATGGAACAGGTTGCAGCTGCTCTGACTCCAGCACACCTGTCTCCGCCCACACAATCACACACACACACAGAGAGGGAGAGGGAGAGAGCACTGGGGGAGTGGCGACAGGTCAAAGAATCACAGGATGAGCACTAGAGGGCGTGGCAGGAGCAGATGTGACAGTACCCCCCCCCCCTTCGGACGTATAGAAATCCCGTAAGAGGGAGGGGTCCAGAATGTGACGGCGGGGCACCCAGCAGCACTCCTCAGGCCAGTATCCCTCCCAGTCCACCAGGTACTGCCAGCCACGACCCCGATGGCGCACATCCAAAAGCTGCCGGACGGTATAGGCAGGATGGTCATCGATGTGCAGAGGGGATGGAGGAGCTGCTGCGGGTGGAGACAGGGGACTGGAGCAGACAGGTTTAACTTCTCTAGGAAAGGGGGGCAGTATTGAGTAGCTTGGATGAAAAACATGCCCAAAGTAAAATGCCTGCTACTCAGGCACAAAAGCTAGAATATGCATATAATTAGTAGATTTGGATAGAAAACACTCTGAAGTTTCTAAAACTGTTTGAATGATGTCTGTGAGTATAACAGAACTCATATGGCAGGCAAAAACCTGAGAAAAATCCAACCAGGAAGTGGGAAATCTGAGGTTTGTAGTTTTTCAAGTGATTGCCTCTCCAGTATACAGTGTCTGTGGGGTCATATTGCACTTTCAAAGGCTTCCACTAGATGTCAACAGTCTTTAGAACCTTGTTTCAGGCTTCTACTGTGAATGGGAAGAGAATAAGAGCTGATTCAGTCATGTGTCTGGAAAATTGGCATGAGCTCAAACATGCGCGCAGCCGTGAGAGCGAGCTGCCTTTCCTTTCAATTGTAAAGACAATGGAATTGTCCGGTTGGAATATTATTGCAGATTTATGATAAAAACATCCTAAAGATTGATTTTATACATTTTTTGTGTCACGGCTGTCGAAAGGATCGGACCAAAGTGCAGCGTGTGTTTCGTTCCACATATTTATTTAATCCGTGAAAACTATTCAATACATCAAATAACTGAAATCTACAAAATAACAAACCGTGACGCAGAGAAACAAACACTACTCACAAATAATCACCCACAAAAACAGGTGGGACAAACATCAACTTAAATATGACCTCCAATTAGAGACAACGATGACCAGCTGCCTCTAATTGGAGATCATACCAAACAAAACCAACATAGAAATACAAAACTAGAAACTGAACATAGAAATACAAAACATAGACAAACACCCCCTGTCACGTCCTGACCTACTCTACCATAGAAAATAACCACTTACTATGGTCAGGACGTGACAGTACCCCCCCCCCCCCCAAAGGTGCGGACTCTGACCGCACCTACACAAAACAACAACAAAACCCCCCCCAAACAACAACCCCCCCCCAAAAAACAAAAACACAAAGGGAGGGTAGGGTGGGTGACTAATGTCTATGGCGGCTCAGGTGCAGTACCCAGAACCTTCTTATCCAGCGCATCCCCCCGTGGAGGAGGCGGCTCGGGTTCTGGGCATAAACCCCGCTCCACCCGCTGATCAATCTGCTTCTGCACCACCGGACTGTAGATAATTGCCGGAGGCTCTGGGTTGCAGGCCGCCACTGGAGGTTCTGGGCTGCAGGCCGCCGCTGAAGACTCTGGGCTGCAGGCTGCTGCTGAAGACTCTGGGCTGCGGAGCGTCGCTGAAGGCTTCGGGCTGCGGAGCGTCGCTGAAGGCTCCGGGCTGCGGAGCGTCGCTGGAGGCTCTGGACTGCGGAGCGTCGCTGGAGGCTCCGGGCTGCGGAGCCTCGCTGCGGAGCGTCGCTGGAGGCTCCGGGCTGCGGAGCGTCGCTGGAGGCTCTGGACTGGGGAGCATCGCTGGAGGCTCCAGGCTGCGGAGCGTCGCTGGAGGCTCTGGACTGCGGAGCGTCGCTGGAGGCTCCGGGCTGCGGAGCGTCGCTGGAGGCTTTGTGCCATGGACCATCACTGGAAGCTCCGGGCCATGGATTATCACAGGGGGCTTCGTGCCATGGATCATCCCTACAGGCTCCGGGCCATGGATCATCACTGGAGGCTTCGTGCCATGGATCATCCCTACAGGCTCCAGGCCATGGATCATCCCTACAGGCTCCAGGCCATGGATCATCACTGGAGGCTCCGGGCCATGGATCATCACTGGAGGCTTTGTGCCATGGATTATCACTGGAGGCTTCGGACCATTGATCATCACTGGAGGCTTCCTACGTGGAGCTGGAACCGGTCTCACCAGACTGGGGAGACGCACAGGAGACTGGGTGCGCAGAGCAGGCACAGGGTATACTGGGCCGTGGAGGCGCACTGGAGGTCTGGAGCTTAGGGCTGGCACACCCCGTCCTGGCTGGATGGTTATTTGAGCCCAGCAAGGGCGGAGCGCTGGCACAGGACGAACTGGGCTGTGCTGGTGAACGGGGGGTACCGTGTGTAGAGCAGGCGCAGGATAATCTGGGCCGAAGAGACGCACTGGAGACCAGATACGCTGAGCCGGCACACTTCTTCCCCGCTGACGGCCAACTCTAGCATGGCAATGGTGAGGAGCTTGCACCGAGCACACCGGGCTGTGAGTGCACGCTGGCGACACGGTGCGCATCACCGCATAACACTGTGCTTACACAGTCACTCGCTCCCCACGGTAAGCACGGGGAGTTGGCGCCTCGTAGTAGCGCTGCTTCGCTCTTGCTGCCTCGATCTCCTCCTTAGGACGGCGATTCTCCCCAGCCTGCCTCCCAAGTCCATTTGTCCTGCTGATCCATACCACGGTGCTTGGTCCTTTGGTGGTGGGTGATTTTGTCACGCCTGTCGAAAGGATTGGACCAAAGTGCAGCGTGTGTTTCGTTCCACATATTTATTTAATCCGTGAAAACTATGCAATACATGAAATAACTGAAATCTACAAAATAACAAACCATGACGCAGAGGAGAAACAAACACTACTCACAAATAATAACCCACAAAAACAGGTGGGACAAACATCAACTTAAATATGACCTCCAATTAGAGACAATGACGACCAGCTGCCTCTAATTGGAGATCATACCAAACAAAAGCAACATAGAAATACAAAACTAGAAACTGAACATAGAAATGCAAAACATAGACAAACACCCCCTGTCACGCCCTGACCTACTCTACCATAGAAAATAACCACTTACTATGGTCAGGACGTGACAGTTTGACATGTTTCTACGAACTGTAATGGAACTATTTTGACTTTTCGTCTGGACTAAACTCACGCGCTTAGTGAATTTTGAGTGCTGGACTTAACTCGCAAAAAAAAATTGAGGTATTTGAACATAAATATGAACTTAATCGAAAAAAACTGACATTTATTGTGGATCTGGGAATCCTGGGAGTGCATTCTGATGAAGATGACCAAAGGCAAGTGAATATTTATAATCTTATTTGTGACTTCTGTTGACTTCAAAATGGCGGGTATCTGTATAGCTTGTTTTGATGTCTGAGCGTTGTACTCAGATTATTGCAGAATTTACTTTCGCTGTAAAGCTTTTTTGAAATCTGACACAGCGGTTGCATTAAGGAGAAGTTTATCTATAATTGTGTGCATAACACTTGTATCTTTTATCAAAGTTTATGATGAGTATTTCTGTAAATTGATGTGCTCAATCACTGGCGGTTTTGGAGGCAAACATTTCTGAACATTACACGCCAATGTAAAATGGGGTTTTGGGATATAAATATGAACTTTATCGAGCAAAACATACATGTATTGTGTAACATGAAGTCCTATGAGTGCCATCTGATGAAGATCATCAAAGGTTAGTGATTCATTTTAGCTGTATTTCTGGTTTTTGTGACGCCTCCCCTTACTTGGAAAATGGCTGTGTGGTTTTTCTTGTCTAGGTGCTGTCCTAACATAATCTAATGCTATGCTTTCGCCATAAAGCCTTTTTGAAATCGGACAATGTGGTTGGGTTAACGAGAAGATTATCTTTAAAATGGTGTATAATACTTGTATGTGTGAGAAATTTGAATCATGAGATTTTTGTTGTGTTGAATTTGGCGCTCTGCTATTTCACTGGCTGTTGGTGAGGTGGGACGCTACCGTCCCATATGTCCTAGAGTGTTTAATCAGAGACACATGGAAGGTTGGGTGGATCTTAAGAGAGTCTGGGAGTTTCAGGTGCACAGCAGAGGGGTTAATGACACGATCAATCTCAGAGTGACCAATGAATCGGGGGCAAGTTTCCTGGAAGCCACTTTCAAAGGCATGTCCTTTGATGAGAGCCACACCTTTTGGCCTGGAGTGTAGACTGGAGCTGAGGCACGGCGACGGTTAGCTTGGGATTGGGTCCTGGCGGAGGCACGGTGAAGGGCAGCCCTCCTCCAGGTGCGATGACAATGGCGCATGTGGTCATGGACTGAGGGCACCGCTACCTCGACCTCTTGCGAGGGAACAAGGGGGGTTGATAGCCCATTGCACACTCGAAGGGTGACATACCTGACGAGGCGTTGGTGAGGGTGTTGTGGGCATATTCCACCCAGGGTAGCTGAGCACTCCAGGAGGAAGGGTTAGCCGGAGTCACACAGCGAAGGGCAGTCTCCATCTCCTGGTTGGCCCGTTCGGTCTGGCCGTTGGTCTGGGGGTGATATCCAGATGAAAGACTAATATTAATTCCAAGTGCTGAACAGAAAGATCTCCATACCTGGGATGTAAACTGGGGTCCCCTGTCGGAAACGAAGCATGAAACTCACATTTCTCAACCTTAACGAAAAGCTTATTCTCCAACAGCCATTGGAGAGCTTGGCGAACATGTTGCTGGTGAGCCTCAGGGTCCTTAGAAAAAATATGAATGTCATCCACATAGACAAAAAAACGAAGCGTCCAATCACATCCCTCAGAACGTCATTAACCTCTCTGGGGTATGTGGGACGATTTCGTCCCACCTACGTAACAGCTACTGGAATTCCAGTGGCGCGATTTTTGAATCGTTAGAAATACTATAACTTCAAATTCTCAAACATATGACTATTTCACAGCTATTTAAAGACAAGAATCTCGTTAATCTAACCCCACTGTCCGATTTCAAAAAGGCTTTACAACGAAAGCAAAACATTAGATTATGTCAGCAGAGTGCCCAGCCAGAAAAAATCTGACACCCATTTTTCAAGCTAGCATATCATGTCACATAAACCCAAACCACAGCTAAATGCAGCACTAACCTTTGATGATCTTCATCAGATGACACACCTAGGACATTGTGTTATACAATACATGCATGTCTGTTCAATCAAGTTCATATTTATATCAAAAACCAGCTTTTTACATTAGCATGTGACGTTCAGAAAAAGCATAACCACCGCAAACTTCCGGGGAATTTACTAACAGTTTGCTAAATTACTCACGATAAACGTTCACAAAAAGCATAACAATTATTTTAAGAATTATAGATACATTACCCCTCTATGCACTCGATATGTCCGATTTTAAAATAGCTTTTCGGATGAAGCACATTTTGCAATAATCTAAGTACATAGCCCGGCATTACAGGGCTAGCTATTTAGATACCCACCCAGGTCAGCCTCCACCAAAATCACATTTCCTATAAGAAAAATGTTCTTACCTTGCTTGTTCTTCATCAGAATACACTGCCAGGACTTCTACTTCAATAACAAATGTTGGTTTGGTCCCAAATAATCCATCGTTATATCCAAACAGCGACGTTTTGTTCGTGAGTTCTAGAATGCTTTTTCACGGTCCCGCGCATGGCGCGTTGGCTTGTCAAAAATGTCTAAATATTCCATTACCGTACTTCGAAGCATGTCAACCGCTGTTTAAAACCAATTTTTATGCCATTTATGTCGTAGAGAAGTGATAATATTCCGACCGGGAGTATGCATTGAGCCTAAACAGCCGAATAAAATTTCTCCTCAGAAGCGACTCATGCACGCGCATCATTGAAAGGTCCTCGGAGCATCCACTTACAAAAGGCGATAATATGTTTCAGCCTGAGGCTCCCTCGTAAACCTTCAGGTATTTCCCGGGCTCTGAGAGCCTATCGGAGCCCTGGGAATTGTCACGTTACAGCTAAGATCCTTACTTTTCAATAAAAAGAGGTAAGACGCACGACTCCTTGTCAGACAGGGTACTTCCTGCTTGAAACCTTGTCAGGTTTTTGCCTGCCATAGGAGTTCTGTTATACTCACAGACACCATTCAAACAGTTTTAGAAAATTCAGAGTGTTTTCTATCCAAACCTGAACAATAATATGCATATTCTAGCTTCTGAGTTGGTGTAGGAGGCAGTTAAAAATGGGAACATATTTTTTCCAAAATTCTCAATACTGCCCCCTATACCAAACAGGTTAACCAGGCTATGGAAAACAGCAGGAGCGTTAGTGAGACCAAACGACATGACCAAATACTCAAATTATCTAAGTGGTGTGTTGAACGCCGTTTTCCACTCGTCCCCCTCTCTGTGTGGACAAGGTGGTAGGCATTCCGGAGGTCGAGTTTAGTGAACACCGTGGCACCATGGAGGGGGGCAAAAGCAGAACTGATGAGTGGCAAGGGATACTTGTTCCTAACAGTGATACTATTCAGCCCACGGAAGTCTATGCATGGCCTCAGTGACCCATCTTTTTTCTTGACAAAGATAAAACCAGCCCCTACCGGAGAGGAAGAAGGCCTGACATGTCCTGCAGCCAGGGAATCCTGAATGTACCCCTCCATAGCCTCTTTCTCGGGGTGAGAGAGGTTATACAACCGGCTACAGGGGAGAGGAGCTCCATGCTGGAGGTCAATAGCGCAGTCGTAAGGCCGATGAGCCGGCAGAGACAGGGTGTGGTGCTTGCTGAACACAGGAGCAAGATCGTCATACTCTGGAGGAACTGATGACAGGTCCAGGGGTTCTGGAATGGACTGGGGAACAGACAAGGCAGGGGGCAGAATGTAGACAATTAGAGTGACAAAATGTACTCCACGTGGTTAATCTTCCAGCGGTCCAGTCGATCTGTAGGTTGTGCAGCTTTAACCAAGGATGGCCAAGAACCAGGGGAGAGCGAGTGCAGTCGATATTGTGGAGACTGATCCATTCCTGGTGATTCCCAGAGAGACGCAGGATGACCGGCACGGTCCTTTCGCTGACACGGGCGAGGAGCTGTCCATTGAGAGCGTTGGCATCGAGGGGTGAATCGAGCGGAACAGTGTCCAGACCCAACTGGGTAACAACACCTCAGTCCAGGAAACTCTCGTCGGCAGCCGAGTCGATAAGGGCAGGTAGAGAAAAGGCCTGGCTTTGCCATACAAGAGTGCCGTCTAGCAAGGGTCTGGGGGAAGATGCACCGGCGCTTTGGCTCAACAGTCTATCCCCCACAACTGTCGAGCCACGCCCTTTAGCTGGCCGCAGTGAACAAGTGGAGACAAAGTGACCAACCTGGCCACAGTATAGGCAGCTCCTAGTGCTGACTCGCCGCTGCCTCTCCGCGGGAGAGAGACGGACCTGGTCGAGCCGTGTGGGTTCGGGTTCCGCCCTCTCTCTCCGACGCTCACGGAGACAGTTGTCCATGTGGATGGCGAGAGAGATGAGCTCCTCGAGTCCATCAGGCTCATCCCTGGACACCAACTCATCCTTGATGGTCTCGGTGAGAGCGTTCTGGAATGCTCCCTGAAGGGCCTCCTCATTCCAGCCGCTAACAGCGGCGAGGGTGCGAAACTCGTGGATTGATGAAATTATGGATAGGTGGAAATAGAGATTCCATATGTTAGTAGAAAAAACTGACTGTGTGATATTGCCTTAGATGGATAATGACATTTTGGATTGGAGAACTTACTATACAGATGCTTTGTTATTCGAAATAAATTGTTATTACCATTGATCAAGGATTAAAATGTTGTGGTCTAGTGAAGGACGTAGTGTCTTCCATTCACACACGTATCCTACCCACAAGCACAAACCACTTTTCTTATGAACAGTAAAGTCAGGAGAACTTTTCCCAGTGCACCAACTTCTCTTTCTCTGACTGCCTACTACGGTCTTTAGGATGTTATGATATAAGCTGAAGGACTGTACTTTTGTCCGTTTTTAAAAAGCTCAAGCCATGGTACTCTCGTAATGGCATGTTTTATTTTAAGACTCGCTTTTATTTATGTGCAGCAAAGTTTGGAAAAAGTTTCACAGTGCACTGACCTTTCTATCACTTGTTGCCTCCCACGGCTATCACCATGGGGATGCAGCAGAGGGTGAAAATTACCAAGATCCTTCAGCGATAATTGACTGTACAGTAAGCCTCAATGTATCCATTTCCATCACATCTGACATTTACTGTAGACGGTGACACCAGCACCGGCTCTTTATATCAGTCCCTGTGTGGATGTATGATGATTGCTGACCCCAAGCCTGTTAGATAAGCCGCATTTCCCTGGGACTATGTCGTTTTTAGAGAGGTGAAAACGATCTGTCTCTCGCCTTTTAAAATCTATGTTAAAAAGCTCCAGAGGGTCAGCTGTTGTCGGGCAGATGACATGTTAGTTGTTTTGGCATCTTGTAATAGGGAGATGTATAGAAGCTGTGAAATACAGCACCTTTTTTTGTTCTGACTGTGTTGCGTTGTACTTGACCCTGTGGAAATGAATACGTAGCCATATGCCGCTATCTGTTGATCGTCATTAGAATTTATTTATGGGAATGTCTGTAAACGGGACATTATTTGATTGACATCCAAATGGATTACAGTAAGGCTATAGCTATACGCCAAGTTTCTTGGCAAAATGTCTAGTATTTTTCTGTCATGAATGAAATGAGTTGGAATGCGATCGAAGCTGGGAGCTTTAATTCTACATGGCAGGCAGGAAATTGTGGAGTCAAGCATAATGTGCTAAAACAGCATTGAGGTCAACAGGGTTTTTTCATACTTTGAAGACTAAAGATAGGCTGGGTGTACTGTGTAGACGGATGGGGAAGGTGAGGGTTATTAAAAGAACTATGGAAGGTGAGATAGCATCAGGATATGTGATACGTCTGGCTTTAAATGAAAAATGTGTATCAGGAGGTCGTGCTTGGCAGATTCACTTTATTGCACCTTTTGAATGCTATGAGCTTGAGGAAAAAGAGCTTAGATTTTCATTTAGGATTTGACCTTGATATATTAACAAATTAGTAGGGTCAGGTTGTTTTCTGCATTAGTCTTTATTTTATTTGCTGAATAATTTTTTACTTTGGAACCTTCCTACTATACACATAGCCCCTTTTGGACTCCAATTCAACATTTTACAAGAGTCAGAAGAGTTGATGGTGGAAATTCCGACAGCCAAGGTTGAAGCGCTGCCCCGAGGTCGAAGGCAGGTTCCATATCGGACATTTGACCCCCCCCCCCTCCAAAAATCTTCCAATCCCACCTCTTTGTGAAGGAGTATCAAACATTTCCCTCTAACTAGGTATGTTGAAAAAGAGATTCCCTCGACTCCAAAACACCACCACCAAAACAAGAAATCCCCTCACGGCTCCAGCCTCCCACACTTCCAAGCCTCCGTTTTCAGAAGCTTCACTGACATCCGCTGTCCTTGAGAAACACCAAACATGCATTAATATTTAAATACTTTTCCTCCTTAACCCCTGGATCCACAGAGGTTAAACCTGAATTAAGTTAGACTGATTAAGAGGAGATGGCACGTTCTATGTGGCATTAATAACCAATGTAGAGTATATCGCTTTACCTTTATTTCAGCATCGTGTATCATGTAAGTTTTGCCCATTTTACTTTTTTAAAACGTAACAAAAAAAAAAAGTTTATCAATTTAATGTACCTCTTTTGGAACACAGTTCCGTTTTGAGTTGAACATCAACAATTAATGACAACTGTTTTACCTCACCTACTGTTACCATTAACATAAACTGTGGGAGTGAGGTCAGTATGGGGTTAGCGAGGCTGGATCGGGTGTTTGTATGTGAAAGAGTCTTAATCATTATCATTTCAGGCTCAATGTGTTGGTGATCATTGATGTCACAGACTCAACTTGATGTGTCTTTTCCCCACTGTTTCTCCTTCTGCGCTGGGTATGTTCTTGATGTATAGAAGATGTCATTAGTAGTCCTTGTCATTAGTAGTCCTTGATCGCAACGAGGCAGACTATTTTAGAAAAATGTTGAAATTTCGTGTGTGTGTGTGTGTGTGTGTGTGTGTGTGTGTGTGTGTGTGTGTGTGTGTGTGTGTGTGTGTGTGTGTGTCACCGTCTCAAATACTTGCTGTCAGTCTTGGGGCCGTGACAAATGACGGAAGTCATCGCAACTTGATGAGATATCCGTTTATATGAATATTCCAGGAAGATACGCTACTAACAATGGTGACGATAATCATAATAATAACTATAAAAATCTCCATTTGTCATTAGCTGTGAATTGGCATTGGCATTTTTAATTCAACATTGGCCCAAATGACCCCCTGGAGCGCTCCTCCCCAAAATATGATCCATGATGATTATACTGCTTGCATCACCCCTTGACTCAAAACAAAGTGAAACGCTGTCTCATTTGTTTCAATTGCTCCCCTTAATGTTGGCCAAACCGCTAGCCATCTCCATAGGGCAAATGGATTATCTACGGATTCTACGCCTTCATTTTTTACACCCAATGCAGCACTTTGCACATTTTATATGACGCAAAATCAATTCTTAGCATTGACCTAACGACATTGATGTATTTAGGGCTTTGAAGAGCTTCGCTGAAAAAATGTATTCTCAAACCTAGTGCTCATCCTCCTGACCGAATCCAAAACAGAAAATTGACATTGATGATACACATATTATCACTTCCCAAGCACCTTGTTACCAGATGCTACGCGGCTCCAATTTAGGCCTTGAGTAATTACCATTGGGCATGCTTCTCGGCTAATAGTGACCCAAAAACGGTTGATAATTGAAGAAGTACGAATGAAGCCAAGCCCTTAATTATGGCTCCCTCCTTAAAAAATAATTTGATAAATGGAGACGTTGTGACTCATATTGAGGATGCTTCCTCTTTCTCTTCTGTCAGATAGGAGCAGAGGATGGATCCATTTCAGTCGGGTGTTCGGATCTATGCGTTTTAACTCAAAGATTCTATGTTGTTAAAGCTTGTTTTTTTTATTTTGCGTTGTCGGAAGACTACAGTTTAGAGGGGTTCCCTGCCTGACTTTTACATTTATGAGCGCATGACTGTAAGTCGCTTTGGATAGAATGGCATATTGCCGCTTGTGCTTCACCTCTATTTTAGGATAATGCAGGAATTCTAATCGATTTTCAATATTGTTTTGTGTGTTTACATTTTATAGATGTGATTTGACAATATAAATACAATTTATTAAGGACCCCTCTATTCTTCTCAGCTTCGAAAGATTTTAGCGAAAGTTTGTAAAATAACAGTGAGTGATGACTAGAAGTTTGAAGACTTCTTTTGTTTGCTCAACCCGATGCCACTTTAAAATCTCCCCAGCCTTACAGCCGAGGCTGGAATAATGCAGTATTATGAATTACACATAGAAAATCCAGCTAGAATCAATAGTCTCTATCTTTTTGGCTATGTCTGGAATTGGATGCCACCGTCGGTTGATGAATGGAGGATCCACGGTCAGCTTTAATATTTCATGTTTGTTTCTGGGAACTAGGTTCTTTGCCTCAACAACATAAACAATATGTTTTAAAAAAGTTTTTTTTCCCTGCCAATGTGATTGAACCAGGGAAACTCCTAGCTGAAGTTCTAACTAGTTGTTCCTGTTCTTGTTCCTGTTCCTGGCCCTTAAAAGGTTGCAGTAAGCACCCCAACCAGTGGGTGGCAGTAGCACACTGGGGGCTCTCTTAAAGCTCACTGACGGAGTGGAGTTAGAGGCATTACATTGTCTAGGCTGCATCTCAATAGTCTACAGTGGCTTCCTCTTCTCCTTCATCTGGAATGACGTGAAATCACAGAGGTGAAAACAACATTTTGATGGAATTTTATTGACGCCTTCATGTCAGACACACCAGTTGTGTGGTATATTCACAAGTATGTGTTGAATAAAGAAAGCTTTCCTCGTGCTGTAGCCTATTCAGTTTGTGATCCGTTGGCATTGTTGAAGTATAGACGGGAAAATATATTTATTGTAATACTGAGCATGACAATCCATGCCCAAATGATTTTGACATTGTGCGGAGCACACTTTGCAGCCAAAAGTTAGTGCACTGAAAACATGAATGTTCTTTCAAAGCGTTCTTGTATTGAGTATCAGTGAAACATCCCATCAGCATCTCCAGTTCCGGGTAGCACCCAGAACATGTCTTACCCTCCGGTAGCTTACATTATGCATTATCACCGACAGGTAACGCTCGAACGAGTGACATTACCGTCTTTGATAAATTGTTTTTAAATCTGCTCGTAATTTAATTTGCAGTAAATTTCCACAACTCTGAGAGCAGTCATCTTTTCCCGCGGATCAGCTTACATGACCTCCATCTCTACTCCTAACTATGTTAGACCCCAAACTAGAGTGGTCATTAAGCTTGGTTTTCATCCTCTCCTCCTCTTCCACCTCTCACTCCCTCTTTTTCTGTCTCTCGTCATCTCTCTCTACTTCTCTCCCACGTTTCTCTGTCCATATAAACTCAGCAAGAAAAGAAACGTCCCTTTTTCAGGACTCTGTCTTTCAAAGATGATTCTTAAAAATCCAAATAACTTCACAGATCTTAATTGTAAAGGGTTTAAACACTGTTTCCCATGCTTGTTCAATGAACCATAAACAATTAATGAACATGCACCTGTGGAACGGTCGTTAAGACATTAACAGCTTACAGACGGTAGGCAATTAAGGTCACAGTTATGAAAACTTAGGACACTAAAGAGGCCTTTCTACTGACTCTGAAAAACACAAAAAGAAAGATGCCCAGGGTCCCTGCTCATCTGCTGTGAACGTGCCTTAGGCATGCTGCAAGGAGGCATGAGGACTGCAGATGTGGCCAGGGCAAAAAATGGCAATGTCTGTACTGTGAGACGCCTAAGATGGCGCTACAGGGAGACAGGACAGACAGCTGATCGTCCTCGCAGTGGCAGACCACATGTAACAACACCTGTACATGATCGGTACATCTGAACATCACACCTGCGGGACAGGTACAGGATGGCAACAACAACTGCCTGAGTTACACCAGGAATGCACAATCCCTCCATCAGTGCTCAGACTGTCCGCAATAGGCCGAGAGAGGCTGGACTGAGGACTTGTAGGCCTGTTGTAAGGCCTACAACAACATCGCCTATCACCGGCAACAACGTCGCCTATGGGCACAAACCCACCATCGCTGGACCAGACAGGACTGGCAAAAAGTGCTCTTCACTGACGAGTCGTGGTTTTGTCTCACCAGGGGTGATGGTCGGATTTGCGTGTATCGTTAAAGGAATGAGCGTTACACCGAGGCCTGTACTCTGGAGCGGGATCGATTTGGAGGTGGAGGGTCTGTCATGGTCTGGGGCGGTGTGTCACAGCATCATCGGACTGAGCATTGCAGGCAATCTCAATGCTGTGCGTTACAGGGAAGACATCCTCCTCCCTCATGGGGTACCCTTCCTGCAGGCTCATCCTGACATAGCCCTCCAATATGACAATGCCACTATCCATACTGCTCGTCCTGTGTGTGATTTCCTGCAAGACAGGAATGTCAGTGTTCTGCCACGACCAGCGAAGAGCCCGGATCTCAATCCCATTGAGCACGTCTGGGACCTGTTGGATCAGAGGTTGAGGGCTATTCCCCTCAGGTGCCTTGGTGGAAGAGTGGGGTAACATCTCACAGCAAGAACTTGGCAAATCTGGTGCAGTCCATGAGGAGGAGATGCACTGCAGTACTTAATGCAGCTGGTGGCCACACCAGATACTGACTTTTACTTTTGATTTTGACCCCCCCTTTGTTCAGGGGCACATTATTACATTTATGTTAGTCACATGCCTGTGGAACTTTTTCAGTTTATGTCTCAGTTGTTGAATCTTGTTATGTTCATACAAATATTTACCCATTTTAAGTTTCTTTTTTTGCTGAGTTTATCTATCCTCTCTCTCTCGCTCACTTGCGCTCTCTCTCCACTCGCTCTCTCGCTCTCCCCCCTTTTTCTCTCCCCCTCTCTCTCCCTCTTTCTCTCTCCATACCTCTCTATCCCCGCTCTCTTCTTTCTCTTCTTTCTCTCCCCCCTCTCCATCCCCCCTTTCTCTTCTCATTCTCTCTCCCCTCTTCTCTCTACCTCTCTCTCTCTCCCTCCCACTCTCTCCTCTCCCCTTCTCTCTCCCCCCTCTCTCTCCTCCCTCTCTCTCCTTCCTCTCCTTCTCTCCCTCTCTCTCTCCCTCTTCTATCTCTAAACGTCTCTATCTCTCTCTACCCCTCTCTCTCACCCTCTCTCTCTCTCGCTCGCTCTCTCTACCCCCTCTCTATCTCTGTTCTCTCTCCCCCTCTCTCTCTCCCTCTTCTATCTCTACCCCTCTATCTCTCTATCTATCCTCTCTCTCTCGCTCACTTGCGCTCTCTCTCCACTCGCTCTCTCGCTCTCCCCCCTTTTTCTCTCCCCCTCTCTCTCCCTATTTCTCTCTCCATACCTCTCTATCCCCCTCTCTCTTCTTTCTCTCCCCCCTCTCCATCCCCCCTTTCTACCTCTCTCTCCCACTCTCTCTCTCCATATCTCTCACTCTTTTCTTTCTCTCTCTATCCCCTGCCTCTCTACTCTTCTCTCCACCCCCCCCCCCCCCCCCTCCACTCTTGGTGAGTAATGTCGGTAAAATGTGTAATGAGGAGCCTTTCTCTCATTGTTGTATTAGTTTTCTGGCTGGTTTTCTGGCTGGGTGGCGATGCATCAAAACATAAAGCATTTTAGGCCTCGTTAAGGAGCCATTATGAGATGAAGACTGCGGCGCGGTCGCGTAATCCACAAGATGAATGTGGAAACGATCCGAAGTAACGATTCACCGCGCAAACCGCGTTAGGACAGACCTAGAACCCCTGTCCTGGATGAAAGGGAGAGTAAGAGGGGAGAGAGAAACGGCTCTTCTCCTAACGTATTGCCCTGCTGAAAGCTGCTACCGCTTTAGCGATTGACAGGAATCTTCTATGGCAGGGCCAAACTCGGTCCTGGGACCTCCCAAGGGTGCACATTTTGGTTTTTGCCTGAGCACTACACAGCTGATTCAATCAAAGCTTGATGAGTTGGTTATTTGAATCAGCTGTGTAGTGCTAGGGCAAAAAACAAAAACTTGCACTTGTGGGAGGCCCCAGGACCGAGTTTGGGAAACCGTGGTCTATGGAATCTTGCGTTTTAGGACAGAACCCGGCCCTGGAAGAGAGAGAAGCGAGTAGCATTCCTCGTTTCAACGTGTCGCCCCCTGAAAGCCGTTACCCTCTCTGGCCCGCCCGCGTTAGGGAAGCATGTTATCATCCACTGAACAATTGACGGGAATGATCTACAGCATCTCGCCCCCTCCATTCTCTCCACTAAACTGACATTGAATCCTTGATGCAACTCTAGTTTTGGTTCATACAATTGTATTGTTAGACAATATCACGTACACTGTTGTCAGTGCTTAGCAAATTAAACCAATGTTACGAAATTCAAGTAACACACCATTAAAACTCTCATTAACCGCTAATAAATAATGCATTGTATTTTCATGAAAGAAACTGCGTAAATCAGGAATCCATTAAATAAATTGTATCCAGAAACGAGTTTCCCACAGATGTATAGCCTATTTATGATCATACCAGATTATCTTATGTAAATGTAAACGCCTGAAAACTCAGTTTATCAGTAGTTTAGGTCTTATTCATTTCAATCCTGCCCTGAAAAGTGCATGACTGTGTAAACTCATTCGAGCAATGGATTAGAAGGAAATACGCGTCGTGAATACATTAACACATTAACGTCAACATCACAGCTCCGTTCTGAGTACAGCAGGTATCACTACATCGATAAGTATCTAACTAACTGTCTTGTTCCCTATCCTCCTATGTAGGCATGCGTGTATGTCTTTGCCTCGTTCTCATTATCGAACACACTTGTCGCTTGACCCAAATCATTAGAATTGTATTTTCTCCTCGGTACCAGGCATTGATTCATTATGAATCTGGGTTCAATGAAACACATACAAATGGAAGGCCGCAAACTATGTCTGGGAAGACGTACACACACGCAAAACACACACACACACACACACACACACACACACACACACACACACACACACACACACACACACACACACTGACGGCCACCAATGGAGGTCCTCAGGGTGTGTGGATTACTTAACAAATGGCTGGTGTTAGTTTATCGACCAGCAGCCCTACAGAACTCCCCATACGGACATCTGTAGTGTTTTAGGTCCCCCAGCTAAATGTAGAATAATCATCCTTCCATTCCTCCGTCCCCACTCCCTCCATCACCACTCCCTCCGTCACCACTCCCTCCGTCCCCACTCCCTCCATCACCACTCCCTCCGTCCCCACTCCCTCCGTCCCCACTCCCTCCGTCTCCCTCCGTCCCCACTCCCTCCGTCACCACTCCCTCCGTCCCCACTCCCTCCGTCTCCCTCCGTCCCCACTCCCTCCGTCACCACTCCCTCCGTCACCACTCCCTCCGTCCCCACTCCCTCCGTCCCCACTCCCTCCGTCACCACTCCCTCCGTCCCCACTCCCTTCGTCACCACTCCCTTCGTCACCACTCCCTCTGTCCCCACTACCTCCGTCCCCACTACCTCCGTCCTCACTCCCTCCGTCCCCACTCTCTCCGTCCGTCCCCACTCTCTCCGTCCGTCCCCACTCTCTCCGTCCGTCCCCACTCTCTCTGTCCGTCCCCACTCTCTCTCCGTCCCCACTCTCTCCGTCCTAACTCCCTCCATCTCCACTCCCTCCATCCCTACTCCCTCCATTTCCACTCTCTGCAATTGATTTCAGATCCCATTCCTCTGGACCTGATGTTATCTATCCAGCAATAAGAGTGGGTGATGTCGGCTTGAGTAATGACTTGGGGAAATACAAGAAAGAAGAGGAGCAATAGGTATTCACTTTGTCTAGCTAGTGTACTTTGAAGCCATTTCCTTGTGTGTTTTTTTTCTTTGAGTGAAGAGTGGGACATACATAACATGGATTTATTTTGTAGCCAGGTTATCCATAGATATCAAGAATGCAATGCATTTCTTATTCCCGGGAGGTCTATAATCTCTTGTGTTCACCTTGTCATAAAGTCCTGCCCTGGGATTTCAATCAGACACAGTGTCATTGATAAACAACAGAAATCCGGCCAGGTGGAGATTGAAGTGGTTGAATTTGCCGATAGAATGACAAGATATTCTTAGGACACGCAAAGATAACAAATCACTGGCCACCCTCTAGCTCTGAACCTGAAGGCTCTCTGTCTGGTACTGACCACCCTCTAGCTCTGAACCTGAAGGTTGTCTGTCTGGTACTGACCACCCTCTAGCTCTGAACCTGAAGGCTCTCTGTCTGGTACTGACCACCCTCTAGCTCTGAACCTGAAGGTTGTCTGTCTGGTACTGACCACCCTCTAGCTCTGAACCTGAAGGCTGTCTGTCTGGTACTGACCACCCTCTAGCTCTGAACCTGAAGGCTGTCTGTCTGGTACTGACCACCCTCTAGCTCTGAACCTGAAGGCTCTCTGTCTGGTACTGACCACCCTCTAGCTCTGAACCTGAAGGCTGTCTGTCTGGTACTGACCACCCTCTAGCTCTGAACCTGAAGGCTGTCTGTCTGGTACTGACCACCCTCTAGCTCTGAACCTGAAGGCTCTCTGTCTGGTACTGACCACCCTCTAGCTCTGAACCTGAAGGTTGTCTGTCTGGTACTGACCACCCTCTAGCTCTGAACCTGAAGGCTGTCTGTCTGGTACTGACCACCCTCTAGCTCTGAACCTGAAGGCTGTCTGTCTGGTACTGGCCACCCTCTTGCTCTGAACCTGAAGGCTGTCTGTCTGGTACTGACCACCCTCTTGCTCTGAACCTGAAGGCTGTCTGTCTGGTACTGACCACCCTCTTGCTCTGAACCTGAAGGCTGTCTGTCTGGTACTGACCACCCTCTAGCTCTGAACCTGAAGGCTCTCTGTCTGGTACTGACCACCCTCTAGCTCTGAACCTGAAGGCTGTCTGTCTGGTACTGACCACCCTCTAGCTCTGAACCTGAAGGCTCTCTGTCTGGTACTGACCACCCTCTAGCTCTGAACCTGAAGGCTCTCTGTCTGGTACTGACCACCCTCTAGCTCTGAACCTGAAGGCTGTCTGTCTGGTACTGACCACCCTCTCGCTCTGAACCTGAAGGCTGTCTGTCTAGTACTGACCACCCTCTAGCTCTGAACCTGAAGGCTGTCTGTCTGGTACTGACCACCCTCTAGCTCTGAACCTGAAGGCTCTCTGTCTGGTACTGACCACCCTCTAGCTCTGAACCTGAAGGCTAGAGTCTATAGCCTGGCAGAGAACTCTCACTCTCTCCCTCTCCCTCTCCCTCTCTCCCTCTCCCTCTCTCTCTCTCTCTTCTCTCTCTCTCTCTCTCTCTCTCTCTCTCTCTCTCTCTCTCTCTCTCTCTCTCTCTCTCTCTCTCTCTCTCTCTCTCTCTCTCTCTCTCTCTCTCTCTCTCTCTCTCTCTCTCTCTCTCTCTCTCTCTCTCTCTCTCTCTCTCTCTCTCTCTCTCTCTCTCTCTCTCTCTCTCTCTCTCTCTCTCTATATATATATATATATATATATATATATATATATATATATATATATATATATATATATATATATATAGTTGACACCCAGTGTGTGTGTGTGGTGGCCCAGTCGACCCCTTTTTTACCGATGCTCAGCCCTGTGTTTTATAACATGTCATAAAGGTGTCATTCTCGCCGTTTATGGACCGTGTGTGTGTATGCCCGCTGTGCGTGCCAGCCTGCACCGCCGGCATGTCACCTTGATGTGTGTGTGTCTCAGCATTTAGCCTCCGGCGAGTGGATACTGCCAAATCTGTAATCTCTCAAAGATCAATTGAAAGTTGAAGTCGCAAAGTAAAAGTTGCAAAAAATCTTTCAAGTTCACTAGATGTGTGTGTGTGTGTGTGTAGGGGATATGTCAGGGTTTTAGCCGTTCAGGGTAGAGGTCGACCGATTATGATTTTTCAACGCCTATACCAATTATTCGGAGGACCAAAAAAAGCCAATGCCGATCAATTGGACGATTTTTTTATATATATATTTGTAATCATGACAATTACAACAATACTGAATAAAAACTGAAATAAATAATGAAACATGTTCAATTTGGTTTAAATAATGCAAAAACACAGTGTTGGAGAAAAAAGTAAAAGTGCAATAGGTGCCATGTAAAAACGTTTAAGTTCCTTGCTCAGAACATGAGAACATATGAAAGCTGCTGGTTCCTTTTAACATGTCCCCACTCTCCATGTAAAATGGAACTGAACTCCTCTTCACAGATCTACTCATGCTGGCGTAGTTCACTCTTCAGACACACAAGGCTAGACGAGCACAGAGACACACACACACACACACAGAATCGTGTTCACAGAAAAACATACACACGCATACACAGGCACACACAGAAACACACACAATCCTGTATCTTATTCTACTTTACAGTATAAATAATGAAAAGCCCCGGTCTTGGGTCAAAGGTACAACAACGGCAGCCTCCTTCCCTAATGTTAACCTAATTAAACCTTCTGCACTGAAGCGATACAGTGTGTATGTGCTTGTGTCAGTGTGCACAGAGAGCCTTTAAAAAGTGTGTGTGTGTGTGTGTGTGTGTGTGTGTGTGTGTGTGAAGACAATCCTCAACAGGAAATATAACAATGCAGCCCATAAGGACGATATGTGATGATCCGACCTTGGCATTTACATGTTGATGAATTAGTGTGGGGATGTCTGGCCTTAAGCCCATCTGTCACTGACGAGAACAGATTCTCTGTAGGCCTTCCTTTCTCTCGCTCTTTCTCTCTCTCCTCTCTCTCTCTCTCTCTCTCTCTCTCTCTCTCTCTCTCTCTCTCTCTCTCTCCCGCCCTCCTCCAGCCAGCCAGCCCAAGCTGTGTGTTTAATGCATAACAATGAGAGTAATGGAGGGTTGTAATCACTGTCAGAGAAACACACACAGCCAGGATGTCATTTTCACTTTAACCACGTTAATAAGCATGCAGTCTAACGCCAATCACACAGGGGAGAGAAGAGGAGATTGATGAGGTGTGTGTGTGTGTGTGGTTGTGATCTACGTCTTGATAGATTGATCACGGGAGGACAGGGAGAGGAGGCGAGGCGGTGCCCACACACACACACACACACACACACACCTGTCAGAGAAGGACTGACACTGACAGAACGGCCAATCAGTACACTCTCCGGTCTCAGGTGGGATGTGTAGCTGGGCTGTCATTACCGTGTGTTGCTGTAACACAGACCACACAGATGGAATTCCATTGCTAAACTTCTTACCTAAGTTTCTATACTTTCATGGGTTTGACGAATGCTGGGTTGGGGTACATTGTAACACATTTTGTAACTTAGGAGATCTCTTTTCTTTGATCCCTTTATCTACACTGATTGAAGTGGATTTAACAAGTGACATCAATAAGGGATCATAGATTTCACCTGGATTCACCTGGTCAGTCTGTCATGGAAAGAGCAGGTGTTCCTAATGTTCTGTACACTCTATGATCCCTTATTGATGTCACTTGTTAAATCCACTTCAATTAGTGTAGATGAAGGGGAGGAGACAGGAATCTCCCCCAGGTTAAGCTATATTCTGCACCTGCTATGAAAGGTGACAGAGCTAGAGCGGTGTTTGTCACGCCTTGAGACATCCCGAAAATTGGTCTTCCCACAACATCGTCTGGAGCATCCGAACAGGCCTCACAAGACTTGTCTGAAGGTCCCCCGGTACCAGATGAAAATCTGTTGTTCCATGTAGTGAATATGTTATTCAATGTGTTTGAATGGGCTAATAGCAATAAGGCCAAATACAATTTTTCATCAAATCATTTTTGTATATATTTCTTCATACTTCAAGGGGTCTTAAAATTCAAAATCAAATAGCATATTGATCCTTGGTGTGACCTTAAAACAATTCCATAGCTTAGTAGAATATAATTCTAACATTAAATTACAATAAAATCACAGTATCGAATCGCAACACATATCGTGAGAATCGCAATATATATCATATCGGCACATAAGTATCGTGATAATATCGTATCCTTAGGTCGCTGGTAATTCCCAGCGCTATTTTCCCTGTGGAGCTGGGAAGTGCCCCTGCAGGACAGTGTCCAGGAGAGTACAGTACATAAATGATGACCACGTCCATGTGTCACTTAAATAGAGAGCTTGTAGTCCTAAAAAACGGAAATGACCTCCGGTTCGTTCAGCAATCCCTATGGGGAAAGAATAGGGTTTTGGGATAAACACCACAAATAAGGTTTGAGGTTAAAAACAGGCTTAGGTGGTCTAATACATTTTGTTCTATGAGATAATATCAGTCAGTTAACATGACCTTCATGAATTGTGAAGCCTTTATGTGATGTATGGGTTTGTTCTGACTACATAAACAGCTGATGGAGATGGTCTCATTGAACAAAACGTGTCAGATCTCCTCATCCAAAAACCTCCATTTATTTCCCCATAGGCTTTGTCCAATGAACCCCGGTGGAGTGTGTGTGTGTGTGTGTGTGTTGTTTTTGAGAGGGAGAGGGAGCAGAATGTACCAATAATTAGGGTTGAGGTTCACCAGTACATTACCAGAATGTTTGTAAATCTGTAACAAGACATCTAGGGGCCCTTTTGGGGTACTTCAGGTTATCACAGGTGTCTGTAATAATCTCTGGCCCGCTTTGTGGCCTTATCACATGTAAAATATATGAAACAAAATAAAATAATTTAAAAAAAAAATAGAACGACAAAGCTGCAAAACATGTTGCTGCATATCGTCTTCGCTGCTACTGAAAAGCAAATGTTGGCAACACCATAAATAAGTCACTCTGAGACATGTTGCCGTTTCACCGGCTGAACAGAAATCTGCCCTAATTCACAGGTAATTCCGTTGTCTTCTGCCTCGTACGCATGCATGACACGCACACAAAGGCACAGACGCACACACACACACCACACACACACCTTTCATCACACGCTCCTGGCTCTCGTAAAGTCGCTCAGAATGTATCCCTTGGCGTTACACATCCATCCATATATCATCTACATACCTAGCTAGCACCATGATCATTACACATCCATCTATATATAATCTACATACCCAGCTAGCACCATAATCATTACACATCCATCTATATATCATCTACATACCTAGCTAGCACCATAATCATTACACATCCATCTATATATCATCTACATACCCAGCTAGCACCATAATCATTACACATCCATCTATATATCATCTACATACCCAGCTAGCACCATAATCATTACACATCCATCTATATATCATCTACATACCCAGCTAGCACCATAATCATTACACATCCATCTATATATCTTCTACATACCTAGCTAGCACCATAATCATTACACATCCATCTATATATCATCTACATACCCAGCTAGCACCATAATCATTACACATCCATCTATATATCATCTACATACCCAGCTAGCACCATAATCATTACACATCCATCTATATATCATCTACATACCCAGCTAGCACCATAATCATTACACATCCATCTATATATCTTCTACATACCTAGCTAGCACCATAATCATTACACATCCATCTATATATCATCTACATACCCAGCTAGCACCATAATCATTACACATCCATCTATATATCATCTACATACCCAGCTAGCACCATAATCATTACACATCCATCTATATATCATCTACATACCTAGCTAGCACCATAATCATTACACATCCATCTATATATCATCTACATACCCAGCTAGCACCATAATCATTACACATCCATCTATATATCATCTACATACCTAGCTAGCACCATAATCATTACACATCCATCTATATATCATCTACATACACAGCTAGCACCATAATCATTACACATCCATCTATATATCATCTACATACCCAGCTAGCACCATAATCATTACACATCCATCTATATATCATCTACATACCCAGCTAGCACCATAATCATTACACATCCATCTATATATCATCTACATACCCAGCTAGCACCATAATCATTACACATCCATCTATATATCATCTACATACCCAGCTAGCACCATAATCATTACACATCCATCTATATATCATCTACATACCCAGCTAGCACCATAATCATTACACATCCATCTATATATCATCTACATACCCAGCTAGCACCATAATCATTACACATCCATCTATATATCATCTACATACACAGCTAGCACCATAATCATTACACATCCATCTATATATCATCTACATACACAGCTAGCACCATAATCATTACACATCCATCTATATATCATCTACATACCTAGCTAGCACCATAATCATTACACATCCATCTATATATCATCTACATACCCAGCTATCACCATAATCATTACGCCATAATCAACCCATCAAGTTGTTTTCTTTACATTCACGTCCACTTAACCTCTCGCTGCAGGGAATAACTCTACATTACAATTACTGCTGAACCACTACTTTCTTTCCACTCCATTTTGCGGCAGATTGGAGACGGTAGCTGTAATTACGTTTGCTGTATAGGTAGAGATTGAATTATTCTGCCACAGTGGGTCGAGGAGAAATGAATCGGGAGAAAATTGGAGAGAAGAGAAGGGGGTTGTTGTTAACACCTGCCTTGGCATGTATGTAGCCTGTCTCAGGTCTGGTGGAAGAGGTGGAAGAGGGAGTTGTGTGTGTGTGTGTGTGTGCGTGCGTGTTTGACAGTGTTTCTGCTAAGCTGACTTGGGGAAAAGAGGTGAGGAGTGGTCAGAAGTTGTTAGAGGTTGATTTAGCGGGGGTGTTGGGCAAGCGAGGTAGCAAGCTGGATTTTCTTCTTTCTCCCTCGCGGTCTCTTCTTCCACTTTCACAAAACAAAGAAGTGAGAGCATGGAGAGACTGGAGAATGAAGTCAGGAACAATACGGATCAGCCAGGGAAACTGGGGAAAAGAATATCTTCTCTGAGATAAAACATACATTTCATCCAAAGTCAATAAAAGGTACGGGAGATGGCCTGAGTTTTCAGAAGTGTCTTCAAAGACGCACGCACACACACACACACACACACACACACACACACACACACACACACACACACACACACACACACACACACACACACACAATTGCTGTGTTAAAAAAGTCAGAGAAGTTGTGTAGAGAAACAAAGGGAATTGATGGGCTACACTTTATTAGGAACTAGTGCCTGGCGGTGTTTCACCTTCACTCTAAAGTAATTGGGTTTAACAACATGTGTTACTTGTCTGCTTGTATACGTGTCAAGTCTTAAGGCGCCTGCATACTAGGTTCGGTTTGCTAGTCTGTTCCCTTCATCCCCTGGTTCTAGCCATACTCCCTTAATGTTGAGGCCAGGGGGCAGGATCTTATCCCGGTATTGGGATTCATTGTCATGTGACCATGGCGGGGAATTCAAAACTGCAAGAGTAATCATTTCAAATAATCAAATAATCAACTATTTTCCTCCATTTGAAAGATATATCTCCTAAATCTAACCACGCTGTCCGATTTTCAGAGGCTTTACGGAGAATGCATAAAGTTAGGTTATGTGAGGAGAGTACATTGACAATAGCTGCGTGTAATGTTAAGCCAATTCAAAGAAGGGCATCAACAGACAGAAAACTAGCTAGAATTATGCACTTACCTTTGACAATCTGCATCAGATGACACTCATAGGACATTATGTTAGACAATACATGCATTTTTAGTTCCATCAAGTTCATATTTATATCCAAAAACAGCATTTACAGTCACGGTGAAATTCAGAATTTTTTTCGGCTCGAATGCTCCCAGTGAATCCAGCATTACAAATCACGGAATTACTATTCGAAAACATTGGTAAATTATAATATTGTCATTCAAAGAATAATATATTATCATCTCGTAATTGCTACCGAATGGCCAGATCTCAAAATAACTTTACTGGGAAATCACATTTTGCTATAAACTGGGTACTATGCTAACAACATAAGCTAAGCTATAAGCTAAGCTAAGCTAAACCGTTAGCATTAGCATCATCTAATATCGATAATAACATTCTAAATATCCCCTTACCTTTGATTATCTCCATCAGAAGGCGCTGCCAGCGATCCCAGGTCCAGAACAAATGTGGTTTCTTTTGACAAAGTTCATAATTTATGTCCAAATAGTTAGCGTTCAGTAGGCTCCCACAAAATGAGGTGGGCAGTGTAAAGTCACGCCGAAAAGCTAAAGAAAACCTAGTAAATAATCTATTTATGTTTGTTCAAACATGTCAAACGTTGTTTAGCATTAATCTTTTGGTCCATTTTTAACGTGAAACATCAGTAAACATCAGTAATATTTTCACACAACCTATCAAGTGTCTAGAATAAACGATTATGACAAAGACAATCTTCTCAGATTCATGCGCAGGCGCAAAAAATGAAGTGATGACGTGTCAACTTGTAAGCTTTCTAATTCGGTCTGTATTCATGACAGATGCTTCAAGCAACTTTCTAAAGATCGTTGACATCTAGTGGAAGCAGTAGGAGTTGCGAACTGAATCCTTTCTCACTGTGGTATCTTTAAAACAATGACACTAAATAGTACAGTCACAAAATTCTCATTTTTTTAAATCTATTTTTCACAGGTTTTTGCCTGCAATATGAGTTTTGTTATACTTACAGACACCATTCAAACTGTTTTAGAAAATTCAGAGTGTTTTCTATCCGAATGTGTTAATAATATGCATATCCTAGCTTCTGAGTTGGTGTAGGAGGCAGTTAAAAATGGGCACATATTTTTTTCAAAATTCTCAATACTGCCCCCGTGGCCCGTAGAGGTTAAAAAACAGACGCTGTAGCAACAACACACCCTGTAACACTTCATCAAAATAGTCGGAACTAACCTAAGATATATCATGAAATCTGTAATAAATGATTACTTTTTTGCTGATGAGATCTAAGTCGCCAAGTTTTACATCGAGCCAAGATGTTTGGTGCAGTTTTTCTCAAGTGGCAAAATGTGCATGAAAACTAGTCGTCTCTCATTGAATAGAGTCATTGAACACAGGTCACTTGAGTAATGTTTACATACTGTTTCACCCACTTCATATGTATATACTGTATTCTAGTCGTGGCTCGTCTTATGTCACTTTTTTATTGCTAGGTATTACACTGTTGGAGCTAGAAACACAATGTAATTGCATTCCTCTGAGATGTCCGATTACCATTACGTACATTCTTGGATCCATTTACGTTTAATCTCTCACAATGAGGACATTTCCCAAAGAGAATGAGGCATGGACAGTGTCCTTCTAAATACGAGTGGATCTCATCCTTCTAGCCATTTCTAAAGAAGTGAATGATGGTTGTGGTGTTCGGTTTGGTCAACGACGGCACTCTATGTACTGCAATTAGCATATCAATAGGCCCATCCTTCTCTATCTCTCTCTTTCTTTCTCTCCGTCTTGATTTATCTCCTCTTCATTCGTCCTCTCTCTTTTTCTTTCTTGCTCCGTCTCTCTGTCTCTCTCTCTCTTTCTTTCTCCCTCTCCCTCTCCCCATTCATCTTCACACATTCCCCTCACTCCTTTGTCTGTCTCTCTCTTGATACTCTGTTCCCTCCATCCCCTGGTTCGTTTTTTATGGTGGGTCCGATCAGAGCTATTCAATGTCTCCCTACTCTTTTATACCTCTTTGTTATTGTAGTGATACGAGAGGAGAAACCCTGTACATTATTAATGAGCTTCTACCCCCGCTGACTCACAGCATGCTGCTGGGATGAGTTTCTCTGCTGTGTGAGTGTGTCTCTTTGTATCTGTGCGTGTGTGTGCGTGTTCGCGCGTGTATGTGTGTGCAACCAGCAAATGTTTATAAGGCAGCATGCAAATGTACCCCAGCTCTTACCAGCTGTTATCATAGTATGTTCAGCTATACTATAATATTATCCCACTGCTGTTCAGTTAATTGAAATGCAACGAGTCTTTGAGTTCTGTGATAGATGGTGGAGTGTATACAGTCCAATGGCAAACCATTAATATCAGTTGTTTTGACACCTGGACTGTACGCAGTAGTGTGAGAGGCTATATGGGTTAGGCTGGAGGCCAGTCCTAAAGAAGAGAACACCTTCCAATCTTCTAACTGTACACAAATGCATCAAGGCTGCAAGCCGCCGCGGCTCACATGCTACAAATGAAATCTACAGTTACTCAAGGCCAGTAGATAAAAGCTGCACTTATTCTATACAGCCATTCCCACAGCTTTGTACATAGCCTTTGAAAACCATAGCAGCAATGGGACAGTATTCTCCCTTCCTGACAGTAGAAGTGAATATAATAACTCCCTGAAGGAAACAATCACTTGCAACAATGGATCTATCCTGCATTCTCAGAACTATCATTCATAACCTCTGTAGTATTTATTTTGGACTTTTGGAGTTCTCGGAGGTTTAGTAGGTCTGGTGTTGTATTAGTATTTCTGGTGTGTGTTGTATTGTCTTACTGCTGTGTCGTTACTGTAGGTGTCTGAGCACAGGGTAAGTGGAATGATCCATAAGTGGTTATTGAATTCATCCAACTGTAAAAAAGAAGAAGAGAGGGTGAAACAGAGACTGTCTGTCTCTCTGCCCTCCACGTGAGAGAAACAGAGACTGTCTGTCTCTCTGCCCTCCACATGAGAGACACAGAGACTGTCTGTCTCTCTGCCCTCCACATGACACAGAGACTGTCTGTCTTTCTGCCCTCCACATGAGAGACACAGAGAAACATTAGTGGAACGCTGATAAGGAACCGAACAGTAACAGCTTCTCGGAAATGAAAAATCGCCCAACACTCTTAAATGTATTATTCTTGTTGCCCTCCATCAATGTATTGATTTTGATGCATTAGAGGAAGGAGGGAGAGAAAGAGAGAGAGAGCAGACAGAGAAGAGAACAAGTGAAATATGGATTGATTTGATGCCTTCGTGGAGTGTTTTTTCTTACAGTCCCTGTGGCTCTGTCCTTTCGCAGTATATGGGCCTAACCGGACCTCATTTAACCTATGGATTATGTCCAGAAACCTAGAACTCCTCTGGCCTCATGACACCTAGCTGGATGGTAGTTAAGCAAAGCTTTTCCATATGCAAAGCATTGGTGCTTGAAAGTTCAGGGTTTTGGTTGCAGTAGGTAACTACCGTAAGTCTTTTGTAACGCTTCCACCAAAACACACTGAGCTGTTGATTATTTTACAGTTGAATCAGTTTCTCTGAGGTGTCTCTGTCCTGCTTGATTGCTCGCCCCCTGGGCGATATACAGCCAAAGTAATATTGACTTGTTGCTTTAATTCGCCTATTAGCTGTCTCACAGTATTGACCAGTATAGCTTTGGTAAATAGCCCTAAATTGCTTGATTAAAAACAGTTAAAGTGTGATGAATTGCTGTGGCTGGAGTGAAGTAATTTGTATTGGACTTCATTTGTTTCCAGACCAAGAGTAACACCAAATTACTTATATTGTAGTTAACATCAGATGTTCCAAAAAATATAAAGTGCATTTAAAACATTGTTATTGTCAAGACATCAAAGGTGTACGATTCTCAAAACGTTCTTATTGTTCAGAGGTTAAAGTTGGAACTCTTTTGAACTTTTCGTTTTATGATGTCCAAGAATTAACCATAGAGTCGGAAGGGGTCCATATAAAACATGCTTTGTATGTATTTTGCTGGCAAAATCCCAATGTGTGTGTCACGGGTGTAGACCAAAACGCAGCGGGAAAATGTATACTCATCCTCTTTTTATTTAGTGAAGAAGGAAAAACACAAACAACGTATACACAAAAAAATAAAAATAACGAGACAGTCTCATCAGGCACACAGCTAAACAAGAAACAATCTCCCACAAAATCCCATGACAAACACATTCCTATTTATAGGACCTTCAATCAGAGGCAACGATAGACAGCTGCCTCCAACTGAAGGCCCCAACACCAATTAGCTAAACATAGAAATACAAACGACTAGACTGAACATAGAAATAAACTAACATAGAACAATAACCAAAACCCTGGACTAATAAATCAAATACCCCTCTACATACACAACCACCCCGAACCATATAAACCAAATACCCCCTCTACATGAACACATACACAAACACACCCTGAACCACATAAAACAAATACCCCCTGCCACGTCCTGACCAAACTATAAGAACAAATAACCCCTTTACTGGTCAGGACGTGACAGTGTGTCTGTTCCCACACATCTAATGTGTGTCTGTTCCCACACATCTAATGTGTGTCTGTTCCCACACATCCAATGTGTGTCTGTTCCCACACATCCAATGTGTGTCTGTTCCCACACATCCAATGCGTGTCTGTTCCCACACATCCAATGTGTGTCTGGTCCCACACATCCAATGTGTCTGTTCCCACACATCTAATGTGTGTCTGTTCCCACACATCCAATGTGTGTCTGTTCCCACACATCTAATGTGTGTCTGTTCCCACACATCCAATGTGTGTCTGTTCCCACACATCCAATGTGTGACTGTTCCCACATCCAATGTGTGTCTGTTCCCACACATCTAATGTGTGTCTGTTCCCACACATCTAATGTGTGTCTGTTCCCACACATCCAATGTGTGTCTGTTCCCACACATCTAATGTGTGTCTGTTCCCACACATCCAATGTGTGTCTGTTCCCACACATCCAATGTGTGTCTGTTCCCACACATCTAATGTGTGTCTGTTCCCACACATCTAATGTGTGACTGTTCCCACACATCCAATGTGTGTCTGTTCCCACACATCTAATGTGTGTCTGTTCCCACACATCCAATGTGTGTCTGTTCCCACACATCCAATGTGTGTCTGTTCCCACACATCTAATGTGTGTCTGTTCCCACACATCTAATGTGTGACTGTTCCCACACATCCAATGTGTGTCTGTTCCCACACATCTAATGTGTGTCTGTTCCCACACATCCAATGTGTGTCTGTTCCCACACATCCAATGTGTGTCTGTTCCCACACATCTAATGTGTGTCTGTTCCCACACATCTAATGTGTGTCTGTTCCCACACATCTAATGTGTGACTGTTCCCACACATCTAATGTGTGTCTGTTCCCACACATCCAATGTGTGTCTGTTCCCACACATCTAATGTGTGTCTGTTCCCACACATCTAATGTGTGACTGTTCCCACACATCCAATGTGTGACTGTTCCCACACATCCAATGTGTGACTGTTCCCACACATCCAATGTGTGACTGTTCCCACACATCCAATGTGTGTCTGTTCCCACACATCCAATGTGTGACTGTTCCCACACATCCAATGTGTGACTGTTCCCACACATCCAATGTGTGACTGTTCCCACACATCTAATGTGTGTCTGTTCCCACACATCCAATGTGTGTCTGTTCCCACACATCCAATGTGTGACTGTTCCCACACATCCAGTGTGTGACTGTTCCCACACATCCAGTGTGTGACTGTTCCCACACATCCAGTGTGTGACTGTTCCCACACATCCAGTGTGTGTGCATTGGATTTCTGTCCTAGTTTGATGGGTTTTCCGTGTACCTCTTGAGTGGAGTCGACATTCGATTTTCTTCGGCTTCAGTAGCTGTAACTGTCAAGATAGGATCCTGTCGGACATGAAACCCCGGGTCCCATTACTTCACGACACCCTCCTATGTCTCCCCTATCAGTGTGCCGTAATGAGAGAACAAACACACAACTAAATGAAGTTCCAGCCTGTCAAGTCAGAACTCGCCCTGCCTCCTCCTCTCTCAGCTGTAAAACAAAACAAGTGACAGGTCTGCCAAAAGAAAGAAAGAATCCCAGACTGTAGCTTCCCCCTGTCAAGTCAAAACTCACCCATCAAAGTCCTTCTGATTTTACGGCACCAGAAGGCAAATTAATCATTAATGCCAGGCACTCACTTATGCTTCTAAAAGGGTAATTACACCATCTGCTTTGGTTAAAAATAATCAATTGGCTCCACAAGTGACACACTCGGGCAAGACGGCATGACACCGCCCATTATGTTAGGTTGTCTTTAGCCTTTAGCGTCAAACAAGCGTGTGTGTGTGTGTGTGTGTGTGTGTGCGTGCGTGCGTGCGTGTGCGAGATTTGTCGGCTGCTGCTCACACTCATTTGGGTCATGTGGATGTTCCTTTCATTAAGGCTATTCCTTCCTGTGCGCCATTTATAATGACTCCTCTGTCGTGTTATGAATATCCCCCCCCCCCCCCCCCCCCGGGTGAATACAACCGACTGAAGGACAGTTCCAACCGTAAACTTGTCAGGCCTTTCATATTCAGTGGAAACGATCCTCACAGCATTCATATTGCATCTGCTCGGTATAATTGACTATATCATTAATGTCGGCAGCAACATTCAGTATAGTAGTGAATACACAGGAGGTTGGTGGCACCTTAATTGGGGAGGACGGGCTCGTGGTAATGGCTGGAACGGAATAGGTGGAACGTTATCAAATACATCAAACACATGGTTTGACGCCATTCCATTTGTTCAGTTCCAGCCATTCTAATGAGCCATCCTCCCCTCAGCAGCCTCCACTGAGTGAATATTTACCCTGGAATAAATGTGAAAGACAAAAGTTATAAATATGGTCGTGCCACTAAGTAATTGCAAGAAAAAGCCCTCTGGCAATAACATCATATTAAAAACCATAAAAAGCACATAATGATGCACAATAAAAATATCGCTCATGCATTATTCCTGGTCTCTAGGCCACTTTCCACTTTCTCTCTCAACACTCTCCTCAGCCAGGAGCGCGTGTGTGTGTGCGCGCGTGTGCGCGGGCGTGCATGTGTGTGCATATCTGCATGTATAATGTGTATTCATACATATGCGTGTGTGTGTGTGTGTGGAAGAGGGGTACTGAAGCTGTCCTTTGACGTTGAAAGACGAGGGCAGGAGGGATGAGAAGGGGTCTGGATCGTTCATCCTCCACATATTTATTTCTCCTCTAATCCTCAGGGTCTGTGTGGCGTTGACAAGTTTCTACCCTCCTGCCCTCTGTTTCCACCAGCTCTATGTCTCCCTGTTCACTGGCTGGGCTGACAGCTGGGTCTGGGTTCTGGGTTCTGGGCACCACCTGCACTGAGACTGAGCAGGCCTAGCTTTGGATCAATGCCCTCTTCATACTCCCCCTGAATCAAAGCCTAATAGCCGTACTGGGCCTTCTGAGCCTCTCTGTACTGACAACGCTATCATTTCTGGGTAAAAGGCCTACAGGCCTATAGGGTACATTGCAGAAGCCAATGGTAATAAGCATTGCTAAACTACTGAGTTGCATCACACAATGAGATGGACTTAATACAATATTAATACACAGTGTTTCTCTTTTATTAAAGTGCTAAACAAAAATACTGAACACAAATAGAAACGCAACATGTAAAGTGCATAAAAAGCCTTATTTTCTCTCAAATGTTGGCACACCTTTTTATAGATCCCTTTTAGTGAGCATTTCTCCTTTGCCAGGATAATCCATCCATGCAACAGGTGTGGCGTATCAAGAAGCTGATTAACCAGCATTGCCATTACACAGGTGCATCTTGTGCTGGGAACAATAAAAGGGCAATAAAATGTGCAGTTTTGTCAAACAACACAATGCCACAGATGTCTCAAGTTTTGAGGGAGCTTGCAATTGGCATGCTGACTGCAGGAATATCCACCAGTGTTGATGGAGAGAATTTAAGGTACATTTTTCTACCACAAGCGGCCTCCAACATCGTTTTAGAGAATTTGGCAGTACGTCCATCCGACATCACAATCGCTAACCACGCCAGCCCAGGACCTCCACATCCGGCTTCTTCACCTGCAGGATTGTCTGAGACCAGCCACCGGATAGCTGATGAAGCTGTGGGTTTGCACAACCAAAGAATTTCTGCATAAACTGTCAGAAACCGTCTGAGGGTAGCTCACCCGGGTGCTCGTTGTCCTCCCCAGGGTCTTGACCTGACTGCAGTTTGGCGTTGTATCTGACTTCAGTGGGCAAATGTTCACCTTCGATGGCCACTGGCACGCTGGAGAAGTGTGCTCTTCACAGATTAATCCCAGTTTCAACTGTACCGGGCAGATGATAGACTGTGTGTATGGCGTCGTGTGGGCGAGCGGTTTGATGGTGTCAACGTGAACAGAGTGCCCCATGGTGGTGGTGGGGTTATGGTATGGGCAGGCATAAGCTACGTAATTATTGATGGCAATTTGAATGCACAGAGATACCGTGACAAGATCTTAAGGCCCATTGTCGTGCCATTCATCCGCCGCCATAATCTTATGTTTCAGCATGATAATGCGCCACACAATTCCTGGAAGCTGAAAATGTCCCAGTTCTTCCATTGCCTGCATACTCACCAGACATGTACAACGTGTACGACGGCATGTTCCAATTCCCGCCAATATCCAGCAACTTCGCACAGCCATTGAAGAGGAGTGGGACAACATTCCACAGGCCACAATCAACAGCCTGATCAACTTCTATGCAAAGGAGATGTGTCTCGCTGCATGAAGCAAATGGTGGTCACACCAGATACTGACTGGTTTTCTGATTCACGCCTAAACGTTTATTTATTTTTATGTATCTGTGACCAACGGATGCATATCTGTTTTACCAGTCATTTGAAATGGATACATTAGGGCCTAATGAATGTATTTCAATTAACTGATTTCGTTATAGGAACTTTTGAAATTGTTGCACGTTGCGTTTATTTTTGTTCAGTGTATTTTTAATTTCCATCAGGTTATGTACCTTCCTTTCCCTTTCTACTTATCTGATCCTTTCAGAGGGAATATTATTCATGGTAAACAACGGCTTATGTATGCTGCCTGACACTTCACAGCCAGCTGGTCTCAGACTGCTTCAACCATGTGAGCCGCGGTGGCTTAGACATGCCGCACGCACACACACACACACACACACAACCTGCTTGGTCTAGATTGATAGGACCTCTGTGGTAGCTATAGCAGCGTATTGCTCGTCCGTCCCCTTCGTTATCAATAAAGGTCAATTGAAAACCTGCAGGGTCTTTTCTCATGTAGACAGATGAACGCAGTCCAGTGTTTTGTGCCGGGACTCTGCAATGAGTTGACGCAGTCCAGATGTTTGCACCGGAACTCTGCAATGAGTTGACGCCGCGATAGACACGCGTGCTCGTTTGAACACTCACGGTGAAAACATGCGTTGAGAAACAGGATCCACAAGTCGCTGGTGATGAACAGCTAATGTGTGTTTTTATGGAGATGGCTGGTTCTATGTACACCATTGGCGTTCCTATATCGCCGTGGTAATAGGCAACCTGATGCTGTGTGAATGTATTTATGTAATTATGGGATGCCATTAAACAGTCTCACACCATGCTAATGGGCTATGATATCACCATGAGGTGAAGATTAGATCCATGAAAGGAAGGAAGTATGAAGTGCTTTGACGCAGGGGTATTGTTACTGGCAGCTGTTTTTATAATATATTGTACAAAGCCTTCTATTTAAGGTCTGATCTATGACTTTTCCACGTAGAACATTCTATCTTTTCGGCAGTTAAGGGAAAATTAACTGCCGAAAATGTCAAAGATGGGTAGAACAGCGCTATGCCAGTTTTAGCCATTTTAAAAGTGGTATTATAAAGGTCTGCTCTATGAGACGTAAAAGTTATGAGGTATATTTCATTAATACAATTATACTAAGTGCAGTGCAGGTAATAGTTAAAGGCAGGGAATTGAGGAGAGCAGAGCTCATTCCATTTGGGTTTTCACCTGAATCAAACAGTCCTATTCCTCGGCTATAGCCCCTCGAACCCAGACGTCCTCCCTGAACATACATCTGTTCATCTTCTCATCTGAGAAGGAGAGAGAGAGGGAGACGGAGATAGAGACCGAGACGGCAAGAGTATGAATCTTTCAGCACATGGTGGGCAGAACGCTGCTTCTCCGACCTGTGAGAGACTCCACTGTGAGACAGATGGAGAGAACGAGGCAGAGATTGATAGAGGTAGAGAGAGAGATAAAGAGAGGGGGAGAAAGGCATAGATAACCCACTAAATCAGACAAGACCTCGTTATCACCCCCTTCCATGTATGCACAATTTGGGTTTTAATGCATCGTTCTTCATGTCAAAAACTCTTGTGTCAGTCATTTTCCCACATTATTCAAAATGTGCATGTTTTAAGTCATTTGTGCAATCGCCTGCACCCAATGAATCTCCTCATGAAGGGTACTCCAATCAGGGTTCATTGATTGTGACAGACATAGCTTGTTGACCCCCAACCCCTACAGGATATCTACAAGTAGGCTGTCGACCATTAAACAACCCGTACTGCGTACTTGAACGACAAATCCTGGACATGAATGGTTTACCTGTGACTACTTTCGCCAGTATCTGTGGATGGTGTTACCGGTGAAGGGCAGCGGAGGCTAAGCACGTCTCAGAGTGACATTTATCCCAAATGAGCCGGTGATGTTGCTCGTGGTTGATTATAATAGGCCTGTGGGTTTCAGTCGGAGAGCGGAGAGATTCAATGATCCCCGGCCAGCCATTAGGGACCAAACCAGGCCTCACTATAACAATGTGATGGATGTTCATTTCTCTACCAAGGTGCACACACTGCAGCAGGCTGGAGGGATCGCTTCCCTCGCTTCGAGAGCAGAGGGCTCAGGCCGAACGCTAATTGCTATGCTCATATCGGGAACAAAGGTGTTACACTGGATTCCCTCAAGTGTGGGCTAGCTTAGCCTGTGTGCTGGACATTATATAAGGCCTCCGGCTGAATTTTAGTCAGACGAAAACGTAAGAACTTGAGTTGGGTGTAGCATTTTTTTAGACAAAGAACTGCAGATACCTGCTATTTAAAGGGAGGTTACAGTGCGTCCAGAATGTGTTTTTGGGATGGAGCCAGGCAGAGAAGGAAGTGAAGGTCATGGCCCAAATGAACGCCTGCGAGGATCTCCTTTTGGAGAGAGATAGTTAGATAGGGGGATGGTTAGCCAAAGCATCATCATGCTGCCTCCGTCTTCTCCTCATAGTATACAGTATCATTTACCTCCCCCTCCTCACACCCCTTCATAATGTTCTCTCACCCCATACCATTCCATTATCCCCCCGGCATTCCCCTCGAATCGATCAAAAGAAAACGACCTCCCTTGGTTAGAGGAGAGGGGGAAATTATGTCATGGGCTGTCTCAATCAATCAAATGTATTTATAAAGCTCTTTTTACATCAGCAGATGTCACAAAGTGCTATACAGAAACCCAGCCTAAAACCCCAAGCAGCAAGCAATGCAGATGTAGAAGCACGGTACTGTCACGGTTGTCTTCGTCCTCTGACGATATAACGAAATCGTCATCGGAAAATGTGGACCAATACGCAGCAGGTTCGTGAATGCTCATCTTGATTTTTATTCACTACAAAAATGAACATACAAAAATAACAAAATACGAACAACTAACAGTCTGTCAAAGCATAGTGCTTACACAGAACAATCACCCACAAAACACAAACACAAACACACCCTCATTTATGAGACTCTCAATCAAAGGCAGATAGAAAACACCTGCCTTCAACTGAGAGTCCCAACACCAATTCACCAGACATAGAAACAGACATACTAGACTCCACATAGAAATACCTAAACAAACCAACACCCGGAATTACTAAAACAAACACCCTTAAACCAAACACACCACCCTGAACCACATAAAACAAATACCCTCTGTCACGCCCTGACCAAACTACAAACAATTAACCTTATATACTGGCCAGGACGTGACAGTACCCCCCCCTTAAAGGTGCTACCCCAGAAGCACCTTAAAAACAAAAAAAAATACCCCCAAACAATACCTAAAAGAAAAATTCCCCCTTACTAAAGGGAGGGAAGGGAGGGTGGCTGCCGTCAACGACGGCACTGTGCTACACCCCCCCCTCCCCAACCCACCTATCTTGGAGGCGGCTCAGGTTCTGGCCGTTCCAGGCAGTCTGGGCAGTCTGGCGGTTCGGGGCGGTCTGGGCAGTCTGTCAGCTCCGGCAGGTCAGGGCAGTCTGTCAGCTCCGGCAGGTCAGGGCAGTCTGTCAGCTCCGGCAGGTCAGGGCAGTCTGTCAGCTCCGGCAGGTCAGGGCAGTCTGTCAGCTCCGGCAGGTCAGGGCAGTCTGTCAGCTCCGGCAGGTCAGGGCAGTCTGGCCACTCCGGCAGGTCAGGGCAGTCTGGCCACTCCGGCAGGTCAGGGCAGTCTGGCCACTCCGGCAGGTCAGGGCAGTCTGGCCACTCCGGCAGGTCAGGGCAGTCTGGCCACTCCGGCAGGTCAGGGCAGTCTGGCCACTCCGGCAGTTCAGGGCAGTCTGGCCACTCCGGCAGTTCAGGGCAGTCTGGCCACTCCGGCAGTTCAGGGCAGTCTGGCCACTCCGGCAGTTCAGGGCAGTCTGGCCACTCCGGCAGTTCAGGGCAGTCTGGCCACTCCGGCAGTTCAGGGCAGTCTGGCCACTCCGGCAGTTCAGGGCAGTCTGGCCACTCCGGCAGTTCAGCGCAGTCTGGCCACTCCGGCAGTTCAGCGCAGTCTGACCACTCCGGCAGTTCAGCGCAGTCTGACCACTCCGGCGACTGTTGACTGACGGGCAGCTCCGACGACTGTTGACTGACGGGCAGCTCCGACGACTGTTGACTGACGGGCAGCTCCGACGACTGTTGACTGACGGGCAGCTCCGACGACTGTTGACTGGCGGGCAGCTCCGACGACTGTTGACTGGCGGGCAGCTCCGACGACTGTTGACTGGCGGGCAGCTCCGACGACTGTTGACTGGCGGGCAGCTCCGACGACTGTTGACTGGCGGGCAGCTCCGACGACTGTTGACTGGCGGGCAGCTCCGACGACTGTTGACTGGCGAGGCTGGGTTTACGCACTTGCCGTTTAGTGCGGGGAGCGGGAACAGGACGAGTCGGACTGGGTGGACGCACTTCCGGGTCCGCACGAGAGACAGGAGCTGGAAACCCAGGGCTATGGAGGCGCACAGCCGGTCTAGATCTTACCTCCTGCACAACCCGCCTTGGCTCGATGGAACTAGTAGCCCTGCACGAGCGGAGTGCTCGTACAGGGCAGACTGGGCTGTGCAGGGGCTTGATGGTAGCCGTGCGTAGAGCGGGAGTTGGGTAGCCTGGTCCTCGGAGGCGTACCGGCGACCAGATGCGCTGCGCAGGCATCCTCCTACCAGGCTGGATGCCCGCTCTAGCACGGCACCTGCGAGGGGCTGGAATAACTCGCACCGGACTGTGCGTGCGTATGGGTGAGATATTGCGCTTCTCAGCGAAACATGGCGCTCCCCACCTCATACGCTCCTCCATATAACCACGGGTAGCTGGCTTCCGGCTCTTCCTTCGCCTAGCCAAACTACCCGTGTGCCCCCCCCCAAAATTTTCTTGGGGGTGCCTCTCGTGCATCTCCTTCAGCGCGTCCACTCTGGCCTCGTACCAACGCCTCTCTGCCTTGGCTGCTTCTATTTCCCACTGCGGGCGGCGATACTCCCCAGCCTGATGCCAAGGTCCGGCCCCGTTCAGAACTTCTTCCCAAGTCCACTTCTCCCGCCAGTCCAACTCGAACGCCTTCTGCTCCTTCCTCTGCTGCTTGGTCCTTGAGTGGTGGGTGATTCTGTCACGGTTGTCTTCGTCCTCTGACGATATAACGAAATCGTCATCGGAAAATGTGGACCAATACGCAGCAGGTTCGTGAATGCTCATCTTGATTTTTATTCACTACAAAAATGAACATACAAAAATAACAAAATACGAACAACTAACAGTCTGTCAAAGCATAGTGCTTACACAGAACAATCACCCACAAAACACAAACACAAACACACCCTCATTTATGAGACTCTCAATCAAAGGCAGATAGAAAACACCTGCCTTCAACTGAGAGTCCCAACACCAATTCACCAGACATAGAAACAGACATACTAGACTCCACATAGAAATACCTAAACAAACCAACACCCGGAATTACTAAAACAAACACCCTTAAACCAAACACACCACCCTGAACCACATAAAACAAATACCCTCTGTCACGCCCTGACCAAACTACAAACAATTAACCTTATATACTGGCCAGGACGTGACAGGTACCTAGGAAAAAAAACAGGCTCTGAGTGATGGACAGTTCTCTTTAAGCTGTGCTGGGCAGAGATTATAAGCGTACACGGTCATTAAGGCCAGATTGTTCTTCAAGATGTTCAAATGTTCATAGATGACCAGCAGGGTCAAATAATAATCACAGTGGTTGTAGATGGTGCAACAGGTCAGCAGCTCAGGAGTAAATGTCAGTTGGCGTTTAATAGCCGAGCATTCAGAGGTCGAGACAGCAGGTGTGGTAGAGAGAGAGGGAGAGTCGAAAACAGCAGGTCAAGGTAGCACATCCGGTGAGCAGGTCAGGGTTCCAAAGGTGCATGCAGAACAGTTGAAACTTGAGCAGCAGCACGACCAGGTGGACTTGGGACAGTCCTGAGGCATGGTCCTAGGGCTCAGGTCCTCTGGGAGGGGAGAGAGGGAGAGCGGAAGAGAGAGAGAGAGAGAATTAGAGGGAGCACACTTAAATTAGAGGGAGCACACTTAAATTCACACAGGACACCAGATAAGACAAGAGAATTACACCAGATATAACAGACTGACCCTAGCCCCCCTGCACATAGACTATTGCTGCATAGATACTGGAGGCTGAGACAGGGAGCGTCGGTGGACACTGTGGCCTCATCCGATGATAACCCCAGACAGGGCCAACGATGCAGGGTATAACCCCACCCACTTTGCCAAAGCACAGCCTCCACACCACTAGAGGGATATCAACAGACCACCAACATACTACCCTGAGACAAGGCCTCCAGCTGTTTGGCTTGGCACCTAAAACCCCTCACAAACTTCTACAGATGCACAATTGAGAGCATCGGGCTGTATCACGGCAACTGCACTGCCCGTAACCGCAAGGCTCTCCAGAGGTTGGTGCTGTCTGCCCAACGCATCACTGGGGGCAAACTACCTGCCCTCCAGGACACCTACAGCACCCTATGTCACAGGAAGGCCAAAAAGATCATCAAGGACAACAACCACCCGACAACAACCACATCCGTAAGGTGAGGTCAGTACAGATGCATCAAAGCTGGGACCAAGACACTGAAAAACAGCTTCTATCTCAAGGCCATCAGACTGTTAAATACCCATCACTAGCACATTAGAGGCTGCTGCCTATATACATAGACTTGAATAGAACACTAGTCACTTTAATAATGTTTACATAGCTTGCATTACTCATCTCATATGGATATATTGTATTCCATACTATTGTACTGTATCTTAGTCTATGCCGCTGTGACATTGCTCGTCCATATATTTATATATTTTTAAGATTTGTGTGTATTGGGTATATGTTGTGAAATTGTTAGATATTACTTGTTAAATATTACTGCACTGTCTGAGCTACAAACACAAGCATTTGCTACACCCGCAATAACATCTGCTAAACACGTGTATGTGACCAATAAAGTTTGATTTATTTGATTTGTATAGCCCACGAAGAGCTCCTACACCGCACGAGCCCGACGGGGCGCAAGACCGGACAGGAAGATCACGTCAGTTACTCAACCCACTCAAGTCGAGTGTAGCTCAAAAAATCCTGGCACGACGTAATGCACCCCTCCTAGGGATGAGCACTAGTAAGCCAGTGACTCAGCCCCCATAATAGGGTCAGAGGCAGAGAATCCCAGTGGAGAGAGGGAAGCCGGCCAGGCAGAGACAGCAAGGGTGGTTCGTCATTCAAGTGCCTTGCCATTCACCTTCACACCCCTGGGCCAGACTACACTCAATCATAGGACCTACTGAAGAGATGAGTCTTTAATAAAAACGTAAAGGTCGAGAACGTGTCTGCGTCTCTCACCTAGACCGGCAGACCATTCCATAAAAAGCTAGCTCTATAGTAGAAAGCCCTGCTTAGAAATTCTAGGGACAGTAAGGAGGCCTGCATCTTGTGACTGTAGCACACGTGTAGGTATGTACAGCAGGACCAAATCGGAGAGACAGGTAAGAGCAAGTCTATGTAATGCTTTGTAGGTTAGCAGTAAAACCTTGAAATCAGCCCTAGCCTTAGCAGGAATCCAGTGTAGAGAGGCAAGCACTGGAGTAATATGACCGATTCTTGTAGCCGTATGTAGCACTAACTGATGTTTATTTGGTGATTTATCAGGGTAGCCAGAGAGTAGAGCATTGCAGTAGTCTAATCTAGAAGAGGCTTTATTACTGCCACTTTTAGTGAGTTTGGTACACATCCGGAGGATAGGGTGAAGTTTATTATGTTCAACATAGGAGGGCCAAGCACAGGAAGTAGCTCTTTCAGTAGTTTAGCTGGAACAGGGTCCAGTATGCAGCTAGAAGTTTTAGAGGCCATGACTATTTTTGTGAATGTGTCGAGAGATACAGGATAAAAAAACTGATTGTCTGTATTGATCCGAGGTCCTGGTATTTCTGTGCAGGCTCAGGACAACTGCGTTTTGAAGAAATATGCAGATTCAAAGAGGTGTCTGTAATTTGCTTTCTGGTGATCATGATCTTTTCCTAGAAGAAGTTCATGAATTCATCAATGTTGAAGTGAAGGACATCCTCTCTTGGGGAATGCTGCTTTTTAGTTAGCTTTGCGACAGTAAAAAAGTGTTTTTGGGGGATTGTTCTTATTGTCCTCAATTAGGTTGGAAAAGTAGGCTGATCGAGCAGCAGTGAGGGCTCTTCGATATTGCACAGTACTAGCTTCCAAGCTAGTCAGAAGACTTCTAGTTTGGTGTAGCGCAATTTCCATTCCACCTTGCATCATTTTAGATATACCAGGGAGTTGATTTCTTGTTTTAGGGGTGCGACTGCATCTAGGGTATAATTCAAGGTTAAATTTAGATTTTTCTACTCCGACGTCCTTGGGTAGGTGGAGGGAGTCTGGAAGGGCATCTAGGAATCTTTGGGTTGTCCAAGAATTTATAGCAAGGCTTTTGATAATCCTTGGTTGGGGGCTGAGCAGATTATTTGTTGCAATTGCAAACGTTAAAGACAGTGGTTCGATAGTCCAGGATTATGAGGAAAAACATTTAGATCCACAATATTTATTCCACGGGACTAAACTAGATCCAGGGTATGATTATCATGATCTCAGCATGCGTCCTCCCTCGTCACTGCACTGGCCTCAAAGCTCTATATGATTTATTTCACCTCTTATATTGAAGTCATAACGGGGGAAGCAACTCATTTTGTTTACTTTAATACTTCTTCTCAAAATACTTTTGTAATTTTCTCAATTTCAATCAACATAATCGCCATAACACGTTAAGATCAAGCAGCAAAGCCTGAGCAATACTGTTGTCTCAGAGTGCCGAGTAAAATGAAACAGCAAAGACTGAACTGTAACAAATTGTATGGTAAAACTAGTTGGATTGACCCTGATGCGTGTTGCTGACGCTATAACAGATTGCTATTGTTGAATGATATGAGACACAGGTGCAGTGTAGTTCCACTCAAGTCAAGCCCATCAGAGGCTTGGAGTGTCAGTCAGACTGACGTACCGCATGTCAACTTTCAGTTGTTTTATTAACAGGTTGAGGGAATCGAGGCTTCTTCAATCAGTCTCTCACTCCATCCTTCCTTCTTCAGGGGTGTTCAGAAGCCCTGATCCTCTCGGCTTTCCGAAAGGATACGGGCCGTGTCTCGGCGTCTCCACTGTCATGTTTCAGAATTTCACGCTCGCCTGAACAAAAGGGCCTCACGGTTCAACTGGCGCCTGCCCCAAGAACAAGGGATGAGGGAGAGAGGGACCGAGAGAGAGAGAGATCTCTCTCTCTCTCTCTCTCTCTCTCTCTCTCTCTCTCTCTCTCTCTCTCTCTCTCTCTCTCTCTCTTATTGGTCACTAACAGGAAAAAAAATTGGAAAAGAAAAATCATAGAGTGGGATAGACATGCCCTACGGTACATTTCTCCTGTTAAATTCAGTCCCTGGTCTGCGCTAGCCGTTCTCACTCCACTCTCCGGCTGCGATATATCCATCAGTGGGGGTAATGGAAGAGAGTTGAGCAGTGGACGGAAAACATTGGCAATCTTTGTACGACCTCATCGCTTTTTGACAAGGTACACAGAGTCACTTTATGGTGCCATAAAACAAGACAGCGAGAGAGAAAGATTGACAGAGAGAGAGAGAGAGCGAGAGAAAGAGAGCAAGACAGCGAGAGAGAACAAGAGAGAGGGAGGGAGGTGATTATCTGACAGTTACCAGCGTGCCCCAGCCTTGACGTTATAAAAGTTCTACAAGGACTGTTATTAACTGAGCCTTAGCTGTTCCAGTGTCTGCGTCCCCAAAATGGCACCTTTTCCCTACATAATGCACTACTTTTGAGTCCTGGGCTCTGGTGAAAAGGAGTGCACTATATAGGGAATAGGGTGCAGTTTGGGATGCAGCCTTGTCTGGCCTCGTCTGGGACTGACTGATCATTATACGTCCACAGTTATTCCATCTCCCTCCTGTGTGAATGAGTAATACATTGTGTTCACATTACATGGGTGAGAGGTTGACACTGCATGTCCTTATAATACACCTCAGTGGTAATGAAACACATTGTCCTCATATAACTGAAATGTATTGTCTTTATACAGGTGTTGTGTCTTACTTTGATCAGTATTGTCACACCAGTAAAATAATCCTGCAGCAACAGGATTTCAGTGGGTGATCACGTTGCCATGGGAAACAATTTTGTAGGGGTTGATACCCTTTTCCTTCAGGGCAAATCCAGTCTGAAATTAGTGGAAAATACAAACTTGAAAAGCCTATTAAAACTTTGAATACACTACAACTTTGCATTTCCTGTGGCTCACCCTCTCTGAGTGGGCTAGCCTATATATTTTGTTGTATTCGTAGTACACCTGTTTGCGAATTGCAGGTACAGTGCCTTAAGACAGTATTCATACCCCTTGACTTTTTCCACATTTTGTTGCTACAGCCTGAATAAACATTCTATTAAATTGAGCATTTTTGTCACTGGCCTTCACACAATACCCCGTAATGTCAAAGTGGAATTATATATTTTGACATTTTTGGCATATTAATTACAAATGGAAAGCTGAAATGTCTTGAGTCAATAAGAATTCAACCACATTATGGCAAGCCTAAAGCTGACTTCATCTCTGTACCCCACACATACAATTATCTGTAAGGTCCCTCAGTCGAGCAGAGAATTTCAAACACAGATTTAACCACAAAGACCTTGGAGGTTTTCCAATGCCTCGCAAAGAAGGGCACTTATTGGTAGATGGTTAAAAATAAAAAAGCAGACATTGAATATCCAATTGAGCATGGTGAAGTTATTAATTACACTTTAGACAGTGTATAAATACACCCAGTCACTTTGAAGATACAGGCATCCTTCCTAACTCAGTTGCCGGAGAGGAAGGAAACTGCTCAGGGATTTCACCATGAGGCCAATGGTGACTTTAAAACAGTTACAGACTTTAATGGCAGGGATAGGAGAAAACTGAGAATGGATCAACAACATTGTAGTTACTCCACAATACTAACCTAATTGACAGAGTGAAAAGAAGGAATACTGTACAGAATAAAAATATAAAAAAATGCATCCAGTTTGCTTGCAAAACAAAATAATAAACTCCTTCACTCACTTTTGTCCTGAATACAAAGTGTTGTGTTTGGGGCAAATCCAATACAACACATTACTGAGTACCACTCTCCATATTTTCAAGCATAGTGGTGGCTGCATCATGTTATGGGTATGCTTGTAATTGTTAAGGACTGGGGAGTTTATCCAGGATAAAAAATAAATGGAATGGAACTAAGCACAGAAAGAAATCCTAGAGGAAAACTTGGTTCAGTCTGCTTTCAACCAGACACTGGGAGATTAATTTACCTTTCAGCTGGGCAATAACGTAAAACACAAGGCCAAATCGACACTGGAGTTGCTTACCAAGAAGACAGTGAATGTTCCTGAGTGGCCGAGTTACAGTTTTGACATAAATCTACCTGAAAATATATGGCAAGACCTGAAATTGGTTGTCTAGCAATGATCAATAACTAATTTGACAGAGCTTGAAGAATTTTGAAAGAATAATGGGCAAGTGTTGCACAATCCAGGTCTGGATAGCTCTTAGAGACTTACCCAGAAAGACTCTGTAATTGCTGCCAAAGGTGATTCTAACACGTATTGACTCAGGGGTGTGAACACGTATGTAAATTCCATTTTCAATAAATGTGCAAAAATGTCTAAACAAGTTTTCACTGTCATTATGGGGTATTGAGTGTAGATGGGTGTGAAAAATACATTTAACCCATTTTGCTGCAACACAACAAAATGTGGGAAAAGTCAAGGGGTATGAATACATTCTGTAAGTTATGCCGGGTATTTAGGTTGACACTGTTCTTATAATACAACTCAGCATTAATGCAACACATTGTCCTTACATCACCCCTCTGTGAATGGTGTCTATACATCATTGTCTTGTTCACACCTGTTTACGTATGACAAGTATATTGTTGTCCTCGATGTTTAGCCCTTTTCCAGTGTATGAGAGAGACAGACTATACTGTGCCAACAGTTAACTAGTGTTTCCTATATAAGTAGGTGCATTTCAGTTATAGTGTACAGTGTCATCATTGCAGTTGGCGGTCATATTTTGGCAGCATAGCATCAGTAGCTGAAGTGTTTGGCAGAAGGTTAAGGACAGTTGCCAGATGTGGGACAGTTGATTTGTTCAAAAACAGTTAATTCAATTGTGTTCCATTTCTTAGTAAACATAATTGCTTTTTTTACATTCACATGTACCCAAAATGAGTTAACAACTCTGCTTACTTGCCTTATAATGTTTTGAAAAAACTGTCAGTTACAAATTGCCAGATTTCAGCCAGTATCTTTATAAACACGGCACTCTCCGTTCCCTATAAATCTCACACAGGCTTCAATCGCTCCTGCCTCTACACCATGTCTGTTGTATTTTACATTATTATCCCCGCGCTGACCCAATCTCTCCGCGTCAATTATATCAAATTAGATGCCATTAAAAATTCGTATATTTGACGGCACTGCCTGTGCGCTGTTCAAACTGTTTCTATGGAGACCGACGGCTTGGAACGTGCTGTCACTAGTAGTGAGGCAATTGCTAGGCTTGCCGCTCCGTTCTTTCTATTGTGCTTTCGTAGTAGAACCCTGACAATAGTTGCAGCACCTCGCAAAGTGGCTCATAAACAACCAATCTCTTTATAGTTCACCATTGCATGTACTGTATAGCCACAGATGACTCTGTGTGGACAATGAATGTGGACTATTTTGCCCAGCAGTCTCAATCACAAACACTCTTTGACATTCTGAAGGTGTTTTCCCCTCTCTCTCTCTCTCTCTCTCTCTCTCTCTGTCTCTCTGTCTCTCTCTCTCTCTCTCTCTGTCTATCTGTCTCTCTCTCTCTCTCTTTCTCTCTCTCTCTCCTCTTTATTTGCCTATTAAACTGGTGGCTGTGTAGGTAACCTGGCGATGCCCTTGCCACTGTAAACCGGTAGAGGGTTAGATCTGGCCACCGGCCCAATGCAGCCATGCAGGTACAGAGGCTTTTCTGCCAAGGGGACAGGAGGGCCAGGGGATGAGGACAACATACCCCAGTGAGACTGTTTAACAGGACTGGTGGCCCAGCTGTTACTGAGTCAATACCAGCATACATCACACAGGCCAGAACACAGCTTGATCTAGTATGGTTGGGATATTGTGACTGATGAAACATACCAACCATAGGTGCCTTGTGTGATTGACCTTGACTTTAGGTCTGTAACTTACACTGAGTGTACAAAACATTCTTTCCATGACATAGACTGACCAGGTGAATCCAGGTGAACGATATGATCCCTTATTGATGTCACCTGATAAATCCACTTCAAGCAGTGTAGATGAAGGGGAGGAGACAGGTTAAAGAAGGATTTTTGTGTGCCATTCAGAGGGTTAATGGACAAGACAAAACATTTAAGTGCCTTTGAACGGAATATGGTAGTAGGTGCAAGGCACACCGGTTTGAGTGTGTCAAGAACTGCAATGCTGCTGGGGTTTTTCACGCTGAACAGTTTCCCATGAGTATCAAGAAAGGTCCACCACCCAAAGGACATCCAGCCAACTTGACACAACTGTGGGAAGCAATGGAGTCAACATCCCTGTGGAACGCTTTCGAAACCTTGTAGTCTATTCCCTGACAAATTGAGGCTGTTCTGAGGGCAATAGGGAGGGTGGAACTCAATATTAAGGTGTTCTTAATGTTTTGTCCACTCAGTGTATGTAGATATGCAACGCATTTTTACCTATTTATACCAGTACATGGGGAGGTTTATGGAAGCTATCTGCTACACATACTCTGAGGATGTACTTTTTGTTATCAGCCCAATTGTAACAGTCGTCATACGTAATGGACCACGGCGCAGCGGGTTGAGTGCTCATCTTTACTTTATTTGAACACGTAACAAACGAAACAAGAAAACGATCGAATGAACAGTGTTGCAGGCTAAACACACAGCAGTACAACAACAACTTCCCACAAAGGGACAGGTGAAAACAGGGCTACTTAAGTATGACTCTCAATCAGCAACAACGATGTACAGCTGTTCCTGATTGAGAGCCATACCAGGCCAACAAAGAAATACACAACATAGAAAAACATAGAAATACAAAACAAGAACATTACCCAAAAACCCCGGAACACATAAATCAAACACCCCTCTTACATAAATACATATCCCATTAAACCCCGAACCACATAAAACAAATACCCCCTGCCACGTCCTGACCAAACTACAATAACCAATAACCCCTTATACTGGTCAGGACGTGACACCAATGTGATATGTTTGGCCATGGGGATATTATAGATCTTGTGTAATGTAACCAGTATGTGTGGGGTTTACATTGTGTTATTTGGATATATTATGCGTGTGCTTTTTGAGTCCCAAACTGATGCCAATACAGTAGCAGTGTTTTTGCCACCGTCACCTACAGTTGAAGTCGGAAGTTTACATACACTTAGGTTGGAGTCATCAAAACTTGTTTTTCAACCACTCCACAACCACTCTACTTTGTGCATGACACAAGTCATTTTTACAACAATTGTTTACAGACAGATTATTTCACTTATAATTCACTGTATCACAATTCCAGTGGGTCAGAAGTTTACATTCACTAAGTTGACTGTGCCTTTAAACAGCTTGGAAAATTCCAGAAAATGATGTCATGGCTTTAGAAGCTTCTGATAGGCTAATTAACATCATTTGAGTCAATTGGAGGTGTACCTGTGGATGTATTTCAAGGCCTACCTTCAAACTCAGTGCCTATTTGCTTGACATCATGGGAAAATCAAAAGAAATCAGCAAAGACCTCAGAAATAAAATTGTAGACCTCCACAAGTCTGGTTCAACCTTGGGAGCAGTTTCCAAATGCCTGATGGTACCGCGTTCATCTGTACAAACAATAGTACGCAAGTATGAACACCATGGGACCACGCAGCAGTCATACCGCTCAGGAAGGAGACGCGCGTTCTGTCTCCTAGAGATGAACGTACTTTGGTGCGAAAAGTGCAAATCAATCCCAGAACAACAGCAAAGGACAGCAAAGGACCTTGTGAAGATGCTGGAGGAAACAGGTACAGAAGTATCTACATCCACAGTAAAACGAGTCCTATATCGACATAACCTGAAAGGCCGATCAGACTACGGTTTGCAACTGCACATGGGGACAAAGATCGTACTTTTTGGAGAAATGTCCTTTAGTCTGATGAAACAAAAATAGAACTGTTTGGCCATAATGACCATCGTTATGTATGGAGGCAAAAGGGGGAGGCTTGCAAGCCCAAGAGAACCATCCCAACCGTGAAGCACTATTATTCTGACATTTCACAATCTTAAAATAAAGTGGTGATCCTAACTGATCTAAGACAGGGGATTTTTACTAGTATTAAATCTCAGGAATTGTGAAAAACTGAGTTTAAATGTACTTGGCAAAGGTGTATGTAAACTTCCGACTTCAACTGTACTTCCATATTCATACACATGATAAATATGAAAAAGTGTACTTTATGGGAAAATCGAGCATTGAAAACATTGAAAACATTTCACAAGTATCTGGCAAAGACTTGGGGATTTGAAATGATGCAGACAATTACATTGATAGAAACCACAATCTATCTAAACTTAACATGTGTAAATACTTGTATGAACATAACAACATTCAACAACTGAGACATAAACTGAACAAGTTCCACAGACATGTGACTAACAGAAATTGAATAATATTTCCCTGAACAAAGAAGGGGTCAAAATCAAAGTAACAGTCAGTATCTGGTGTGGCCACCAGCTGCATTAAGTACTGCAGTGCATCTCCTCCTCATGGACTGCACCAGATTTGCCAGTTCTTGCTGTGAGATGTTACCCCACTCTTCCACCAAGGCACCTGCAAGTTCCTGGGGGGAATGGCCCTAGCCCTCACCCTCTGATCCAACAGGTCCCAGACGTGCTCAATGGGATTAAGATCCGGGCTCTTCGCTGGCCATGGCAGAACACTGACATTCCTGTCTTGCAGGAAATCACGCACAGGACGAGCAGTAGGGCTGGTGGCATTGTCATGCTGGAGGGTCATGTCAGGATGAGCCTGCAGGAAGGGTACCACATGAGGGAGGAGGAAGTCTTCCCTGTAACGCACAGCGTTGAGATTGCTTGCAATGACAACAAACTCAGTCCGATGATGCTGTGACACACCGCCCCAGACCATGACGGACCCTCCACCTCCAAATCAATCCCGTTCCAGAGTACAGGCCTCAGTGTAACGCTCATTCCTTCGACGATAAACGCAAATCCGACCATCACCCCTGGTGAGACAAAACCGTAACTCGTCAGTGAAGAGCATTTTTTGCTAGTCCTGTCTGCTCCAGCAACGGTGGGCTTGTGCCCATAGGCAACGTTGTTGCTGAGGACCTGCCTTATGAAAAGGCCTACAAGCTCTCAGTCCAGCCTCTCTCAGCCTATTGCGGACAGTCTGAGCACTGATAGAGGGATTGTGCGTTCCTGGTGTATCTCGGGCAGTTGTTGTTGCCATCCTGTTCCTGTCCCGCAGGTGTGATGTTCGGATGTACCGATCCTGTGCAGGTGTTGTTACACGTGGTCTGTCACTGCTAGGACGATCAGCTGTCCTTCCTGCCTCCCTGTAGCGCTGTCTTAGGTGTCTCACAGAATGGACATTGCAATTTATTGCCCTGGCCACATCTGCAGTCCTCATGCCTCCTTGCAGCATGCCTTATGCACGTTCACGCAGATGAGCAGTGACCCTGGGCATCTTTCTTTTGGTGTTTTTCAGAGTCAGTAGAAAGGCCTCTTTAGTGTCCTAAGTTTTCATAACTGTGACCTTAATTGCCTACCGTCTGTAATCTATTAGTGTCTTAACGACCGTTCCACAGGTGCATGTTCATTAATTGTTTATGGTTAATTGAACAAGCATGGGAAACAGTGTTTAAACCCTTTACAATGAAGATCTGTGAAGTTATTTGGATGTTTAAGAATTATCTTTGAAAGACAGGGTCATGAAAAAGGGACTTTTCTTTTTTTGCTGAGTTTACAATATTAAAGCTGATTCACCCCCTAAAGAAAATTAATTATACAAATTATAAAAGCTATTGAATACAATTCACCAGTGTTGTTGATATCTGGCTGGGTAAGCAGCATACGTTTGTATGCTTGACAAACTGGCATCTGGCATTTGAGCCTCTCGGAGATGGCACTCCGGGTGCGTGGTGGCAAATGTGAGTGGTCAGCAAACCCAGTATGTGTCACATCAACGCCCACGCTGAAAATAGCGTCCCTATCTTTTATTTACAACAGCGTGTAGGGACCGCCCCCCTGGCCCGCACCCCTGACGTGATAATTGTCACTCCAGCTAGTGTCCCCATGGATTCGTTGGAGCGGGACCTTTCACGGCTGTCACCTCTGGAAGATGCAGACTGACCCCCCCTCTCCTTTTTACTCCCCCCATCTCCCCCTTCAGTGGTCAAATAGTCTCCTCTGCAATTAACAGGGTTGTGTTTCCACCTTTTGTATTCCTGTGTTGGCCTTTGTGTATTCCATGTATGCACATGCAACTGTTAGCGCTGTGCTAATTATACCAATTGATGCGCTGATTTTGAAGGGATACAGTGTAGTCACTTGATGGGAGAAAAGTTTACTTCCTGTTGTTGTGGTGTGATTTCTAGAAAGTAATTATTTTTTCTTTACAGATTTTTCTTTTTTCTTCGTAGATTGCAGAAGATGCATTGCAGTGATACATTTACATTTATTTTTTAAATGTGATATAATTTTTTGTTATCTTTCTTGTTTCTTTCTTCTTTTAAAATTTCTTAGGAAACGCAAAGGCAATTTCCATAAATGTCCAGTCAAGTACCTTTTTTCCATCAGTTGATACATATAAAATGACAGATCCATACTGAACAGAAATATAAACTCAACATGTAACAATTTCAATGATTTTACTGAGTTACAGTTCATATAAGGATATCAGTCAATTAAAATAAATAAATTAGGCCATAATCTATGGATTTCATATGACTAGGTAGGGGCGCAGCCATGGGTGGGCCTGGGAGCCAGGACCAGCCAATCAGAATGAGTTTTTCTCCACAAAAGGGCTTAATTACAGACAGAAATACTCCTCAGTTTCATCAGCTGTCCGGGTGCCTAGTTTCCAGGTGAAGAAGCCGGATGTGGAGGTCCTGGGCTGGCATGGTTACATGTGGTCTGTGGTTGTGAGGCCGATTGGATGTACTGCCAAATTCTCTAAAACAATGTTAGATGCAGTTAATGGTAGAGAAATGAACATTCAATTCCCTGGCAACAGCTCTGGTGGACATTCCTGGAGTCAGCATGCCAGTTGCACGCTCCCTCAAAACATGAGACATCTTTGGCATTGTGTTGTGTGACAAACCTGCACATTTTAGAGTGGCCTTTTATTGTCCCCAGCACAAGGTTTACCTGTGTAATGACAACGCTGTTTATTCAGCTTCTTGATATGCCACAACTGTCATGTGGATGGATTAACTTGGCAAAGGACAAATGTTTACTAACAGGGATGTAAGCAAATTTGTGCACAAAATTTGAGAGAAATAGGCTTTTTGTGCGTATGGAACATTTCTGGGTTTATTTCAACTCATGAAACATGGGACCAACACTTTACATGTTGCGTTTATATTTTTGTTCATTATATCAAATGTAGGTTTATGGTATACACAAGCTAATCTGGGTAACATATTTTCCCATTATGTTACTTAGATGGATGGATCACCATATATATATATATATATATATATATATATATACACACACACATAGTGCCTTTGGAAAGTATTCAGACCCCTTGACTTTTTCAACATTTTGTTAGGTTACAGACTTATTCTAAAATGTATTAAATAAAAACATTTCCTCGTAAATCTACACACAATACCCCATAATGACAAAGCAAAAACAGGTTTTTAGAATTATTGCTGATTTATTAAAAATAAAAAACTGAAATATCACTTTTACATAAGTATTCAGACCCTTTACTCAGTACTTTGTTGAAGCACCTTTGGTAGCAATAACAGCCTCGAGTCTTCTTGGGTATGACGCTACAAGCTTGGTACACCTGTATTTGGGGAGATTCTTCCATTCTTCTCTGCAGATCCTCTCAAGCTCTGTCTGGTTGGATGAGAGCTTCACTCCACAGCTATTTTCAGTTGACTCCAGAGATGTTGGTGGTTATAGAAACATCTCAAGGATGATCAATGTGAACAGGATGCACCTGAGCTCAATGTTGAGTCTCATAGAAAGAGGTCTGAACACCTATGTAAATGAGGTATTTCAGTTTTTTTATGTTTAATACATTTCCCAAAAATTCGAAAAACCTGTTTTGTCTTTGTCATTATGGGGTATTGTGTGTAGATTGATGAGGAAAATGTTTTATTTTATCCATTTTAGAATAAGGCTGTAACGTAACAAAATGTGGAAAAAGTGAAGTGGTCTTAATACTTTCCGAATGCACTATATTCTGTCCTACACAGCCACCTCTTATTGAACGTATCAGCACGATATGGTAGCACAGAACGTAAACGCCCTCCAGGCATTCCTCTGAAACAGCACTGGTAATATGAAATGATACTGAATGTATTATATCAATGCCATATTTGCGAAAGGACGAAACAATACCCCTCATTTCATAAATATACATAAATAAAATAAGCCAAAAACTTTGTTGTATTTGTTAGCCTGAGGCATCTTGCTGTCCTATAATGAAATAGTGCAAAAAAAAATATCTAAATATGCTCGAACAATATTGTTTCTGTCAGTGGGGAGTGAGTTTACCCCCAAGGCAGAGGACATTAGGTGAGGTGTGCAGACTAGGCCTAACTCCTTTGATCTATTCTAACACTTTCTAACAAGTTCTTATATACTTTATACACTTGACCAGTGGCAGGGTTCTCAAAGGATTTCCTGATCACGGTCCATGGTGGTATGTGTAGCCTAGGATCTTAAAACCTGCCCAGGTCCTTGTCAGAAACACATTGATATGCAGAAAAAGGATCTGATTTAGAGTGCCCACAAATGCTCCCGGGGAACCACAACAGGGTACCAAATTCATGTATGAAAACGCTCATATATATATATATATATATAGAGAGAGACGTATAGATGTTTTTCTACACTTTCTTCATGGAAAAAGTAACTTGCGTTTTTACTGTACTGCTAAATGGAGAATTCCCCTATAGCTATGTTTGTAGTTTATCACATCGTTATTATACATACACTGTGGTGTTCCTCTTCTGACTCTACAGAGGCTTTTACAGCCTGTCTGATGCTTGCCTGTTTGCAATGCATGGGGCCCATAACCTTGATGCGCTTCATATTAATTGAAGGGTCCTGCTGCATTCAGTTGTAAAGGTGACCAACCTTGGTGTAAATCAACTCTTTTCATATCTGATTTCCTACTTTCGTCTTCCCCAGGGCCGCCCCACACGAGGCTTAATTGGATTTCTGAGCCCGTTTCTTTTCAGTGGGCCGAGCGGATATTGAAGTGCATGTAATTGTAATTTTAGCATGCACCACTTATGCGCTTCGCTCGCGTAAGCTCTTTTAGGATGAGAAGCGAGAGAACCAGAGGCACCTGCCATCATCCACTGCAGTATTCAGGCTAGGGCGACCATACACACCACACCGTACACTTCAGACCCAGTCCTGGGGAAATACCTAAGTCGATTGCACTCAAATTTAATTCCAGACACAGGGGAAAATGGGGAGATGGGCGACACCTGGAAAGGGGTGGAGACAAGCACAAAGACAGGTGAAACAGATCAGGGCGTGACAAAAATAGAACTATTGTAAAATAGACTTTGCTCGTAAAATGAATATAGTATGTATAAGCTGGAAGTGGAAGCCTTTAGCGTTGTTGTTCACTAGTTTACTCCAATTAGGGTAGGGGTGATAGGGTTAGAAAAGTAATAAAGTAAAATATATTTAAAAGAAATAGGTATATATATATATATATATGTATGTGTATATGTATGTGTGTATGTCACGCCCTGACCATAGAGAGCCTTTTATTCTCTATGTTGGTTAGGTCAGGGTGTGACTAGGCTGGGTTATCTAGGTTGTTTTTTCTATGTTGGCCTGGTATGGTTCCCAATCAGAGGCAGCTGTTTATCGTTGTCTCTGATTGGAGATCATATTTAGGCAGCCATTTCCCCACTGTGTTTTGTGGGATCTTATTTTGAGTTAGTGCATGTAGCACCTCTGTCGTTACGGTTAGTTGTTTGTTTCCTTTTGTTTTTGTAGTTTCACCAAATAAAATATGTGGAACTCAGAGTACGCTGCGCCTTGGTCCGATTATTACAACAACGTTCGTGACAGAAGATCCCACGACCCCAGGACCTAGTAGCGTGCCCAGGAGGAGCAGGGATCCTGGGCCTGGGAGGAAAGCCAGGAGTGGAGGACATCCTGGACGTGGGACGAAATCATGGCAGGAGACAGAAGCCTGCCATGGAAGCAGGCGGAGGCAGCAACAACGACGACGCCGGGGTTCACGGCCACGAAGGAAGCCCGAGAGGCAGCCTCAAAAACATTTTTTTTGGGGGGGGCACACGGGGTGGTCGGCGGAGCCGAGGAGTGAACCAGAGCCAGTCCACACGGGGTGGTCGGAGGAGCCGAGGTGTGAACCAGAGCCAGTCCACACGGGGTGGTCGGAGGAGCCGAGGTGTGAACCAAACCAGTCCACACGGGGTGGTCAGAGGAGCCAAGGTGTGAACCAGAGCCAGTCCACACGGGGTGGTCGGAGGAGCCAAGGTGTGAACCAGAGCCAGTGGGAGAGGAAGGTGAACTTGGAGGGGAGTGAAGGGAGGGAATAAGAGACAGTTAAGGAGTTGATGGGGAAATTGGAGGAGAGAGTTATGAGAGACCTGTTGTATTGGTGCATGAGGTACGACATTCACCCTAAGGAGCGGGTCCTCAGTTTAATGCCACCTCTGTCGTTACAGTTAGTTGTTTGTTTCCTTTTGTTTTTGTAGTTTCACCAAATACAATCTGTGGAACTCAGAGCACGCTGCGCCTTGGTCTGTTTCTACACACAACCGTTACAGTATGTATGTGTATATACACTGCTCAAAAAAATAAAGGGAACACTTAAACAACACAATGTAACTCCAAGTCAATCACTTTTCTGTGAAATCAAACTGTCCACTTAGGAAGCAACACTGATTGACAATAAATTTCACATGGTGTTGTGCAAATGGAATAGACAACAGGTGGAAATTATAGGCAATTAGCAAGACATCCCCAATAAAGGAGTGGTTCTGCAGGTGGTGACCACAGACCACTTCTCAGTTCCTATGCTTCCTGGCTGATGTTTTGGTCACTTTTGAATGCTGGCGGTGCTTTCACTCTAGTGGACTAAAGCATCCGCCAACTCCTGGATAGTCTGTGGTGCAACGTGGCGTTGGTGGATGGAGCGAGACATGATGTCCCAGATGTGCTCAATTGGATTCAGGTCTGGGGAACGGGCGGGCCAGTCCATAGCATCAATGCCTTCCTCTTGCAGGAACTGCTGACACACTCCAGCCACATGAGGTCTAGCATTGTCTTGCATTAGGAGGAACCCAGGGCCAACTGCACCAGCATATGGTCTCACAAGGGGTCTGAGGATCTCATCTCGGGAACCTAACGGCAGTCAGGCTACCTCTGGCAAGCGCATGGAGGGCTGTGCGGCCCCCCAAAGAAATGCCACCCCACACCATGACTGACCCACCGCCAAACCGGTAATGCTGGAGGATGTTGCAGGCAGCAGAACGTTTCTCCATGGCGTCTCCAGACTCTGTCACGTCTGTCACGTGCTCAGTGTGAACCTGCTTTCATCTGTGAAGAGCACAGGGCGCCAGTGGTGAATTTGCCAATATTGGTGTTCTCTGGCAAATGCCAAACGTCCTGCACGGTGTTGGGCTGTAAGCACAACCCCCACCTGTGGACGTCGGGCCCTCATACCACCCTCATGGAGTCTGTTTCTGACCGTTTGAGCAGACACATGCACATTTGTGGCCTGCTGGAGGTCATTTTGCAGGGCTCTGGCAGTGCTTCTCCTGCTCCTCCTTGCACAAAGGCGGAGGTAGCGGTCCTGCTGCTGGGTTGTTGCCCTCCTACGGCCTCCTCCACGTCTCCTGATGTACTGGCCTGTCCCCTGGTAGCGCCTCCATGCTCTGGACACTACGCTGACAGACACAGCAAACCTTCTTGCCACAGCTCGCATTGATGTGCCATCCTGGATGAGCTGCACTACCTGAGCCACTTGTGTGGGTTGTAGACTCCGTCTCATGCTACCACTAGAGTGAAAGCACCGCCAGCATTCAAAAGTGACCAAAACATCAGCCAGGAAGCATAGGAACTGAGAAGTGGTCTGTGGTCACCACCTGCAGAACCACTCCTTTATTGGGGGTGTCTTGTTAATTGCCTATAATTTCCACCTGTTGTCTATTCCATTTGCACAACAGCATGTGAAATTTATTGTCAATCAGTGTTGCTTCCTAAGTGGACAGTTTGATTTCACAGAAGTGTGATTGACTTGGAGTTACATTGTGTTGTTTAAGTGTTCCCTTTATTTTTTTGATCAGTGTATATATAAACTCAGCAAAAAAGAAATGTCAATTTTCAGGACCCTGTCTTTCAAAGATAATCGTAAAAATCGAAATAACTTCACAGATCTTCATTGTAAAGGGTTTAAACACTGTTTCCCATGCTTGTTCAATTAACCATAAACAATTAATGAACATGCACCTGTGGAACGGTCGTTAAGACACTAATAGATTACAGACGGTAGGCAATTAAGGTCACAGTTATGAAACCTTAGGACACTAAAGAGGCCTTTCTACTGATTCTGAAAAACACCAAAAGAAAGATTCCCAGGGTCCCTGCTCATGCCTTAGGCATGCTGCAAGGAGGCATGAGGACTGCAGATGTGGCCAGGGCAATAAATTGCAATGTCCGTACTGTGAGACTTCTAAGACAGCTCTACAGGGAGGCAGGACAGACAGCTGATCGTCCTCGCAGTGACAGACCATGTGTAACAACACCTGCACAGGATCGGTACATCCGAACATCACACCTGCGGGACAGGTACAGGATGGCAACAACAACTGCCCGAGATACACCAGGAACGCACAATCCCTCCATCAGTGCTCAGACTGTCCGCAATAGGCTGAGAGAGGCTGGACTGAGAGCTTGTAGGCCTGTTGTAAGACAGGTCCTCAGCAACAACGTTGCCTATGGGCACAAGCCCACAGGACTGGCAAAAAGTGCTCTTCACTGACGAGTCGTGGTTTTGTCTCACCAGGGGTGATGGTCAGATTCGCGTTTATCGTCGAAGGAATGAGCGTTACACTGAGTCCTGTACTCTGGAGCGGGATCGATATGGAGGTGGAGGGTCCGTCATGGTCTGGGGTGGTGTGTCACAGCATCATCGGACTGAGCTTGTTGTCATTGCAGGCAATCTCAACGCTGTGCGTTACAGGGAAGACATCCTCCTCCCTTATGTGTACCATTCCTACAGGCTCATCTTGACATGACCCTCCAGCATGACAATGCCACCAGCCCTACTGCTCTTCTGTGCATGATTTCCTGCAAGACAGGAATGTCAGTGTTCTGCCATGGCCAGCGAAGAGCCCGGATCTCAATTCTATTGAGCACGTCTGGGACCTGTTGGATCAGAGGGTGAGGGCTAGGGCCATTCCCCCCAGAAATGTCTGTGAACTTGCAGGTGCCTTGGTGGAAGAGTGGGGTAACATCTCACAGCAAGAACTGGCAAATCTGGTGCAGTCCATGAGGAGGAGATGCACTGCAGTACTTAATGCAGCTGGTGGCCACATCAGATACTGACTGTTACTTTGATTTTGTCCTCCCCTTTGTTCGGGGACACATTATTCAATTTCTGTTAGTCACATGTCTGTGGAACTTGTTCAGTTTATGTCTCAGTTGTTGAATGTTGTTATGTTCATACAAGTATTTACACATGTTAAGTTTGCTGAAAATAAACGCAGTTGACAGTGAGAAGACGTTTCTTTTTTTGCTGAGTTTATTTGTTACTTTTATAGCTTTTTGTGTTTTCTTTCTTTAAACTGCATTGTTGGTTAAGTGCTTGTAAGTAAGCATTTCACTGTAAGGTCTACACCTATTGTATTCGGCGCATGTGACAAATAAAATGTAATTTGATTTGATTTGATTTAGACAAGTTCCTGCTTTTCAATTTCTGACATTTGAAAGGCCATATTATAATTTCCGATATTTGGTAGGTCATTTGTTTGTCAACAATAGTTTGATACATGCAGCTTCTCTTCTGTCATAACTTGTTGCTCCGTAAGATTAAATAAAATAGTGCTGACCAAAAGAATGTCTTACATTGATAGAATGAATGCATTAGTAATCTACTAGTTAACACCAGTACAAGTTGTCTGTTTTGTTTAGGGACCAGGGAGCAAACACATTTACTCCAGAACAGCGGAAAGATTGGTCCTGTGAAAAATGTCCAAATGTCATCAGTTTGACCAGTTTAGGAAATTAAAACCTGAGAAAATGACAAAACATGCTTCTGATATGACTTCAGTTAGTCTTGGGTGCATATTTAATGTGGTTCAAATACTCTCTGCTTGCATAACAGTGTCCAGATAACACATTGCACGTGCATTCACATTTCCCCAAGAGATGCTGAAAGAAAGAAATCATATTTCTCAACATTTGTTGTATAATTTCACTGCAAGAAATGCATAATTCTGTGAGAGGTTATAGACCTTCAGTCAGTGTCCATATTTCAGTTACTATTCCATTTAACCCATATAAACTTATTAAATGAGGAATATTCTATTTTTTCTTGGTTACAGGGATGCTCATGAGAGGGATATATCAAAGTTGCATGTAAACAGCTTATACCAAATAAGACCTTAAGCAGAATATGAGCTACTATCTGGAATACCGTGCGCATGTAAATGTGGTCAATGTGACCAATCAATTGACTTGATCTTACTCATTAAAGTCATCTTATAGAATGATTGGACATGGGTAAAGTAAATAAATAGCAGGCAGGTTGATATAGTGGACAAATATAGAATTATTCAAATAGAATGGAGAACTGCTTAAACAGCCAGACAGAAATGAAATGTAAAGTCTATCTGAGATTAGAGATTAGATTTTTTTTTTTAAGGGGAAGATCAGCTTTAATATTGCTGATAGATTGTAGCTTCCATTAATGTAATTGTCTGCATCACTTCCAATCCCCAATATATTTTTTTGAAAATATGTATACATATATACAATGCCGTTCAAAAGTTTGGGGTCACTTAGAAATGGCCTTGTTTTTGAAAGAAAAGTACATTTTTTGTCCATAACATCAAATTGATCAGAAATACAGTGTAAACATTGTTAATGTTGTAAATGACTATTGCAGCTGGAAACGGCAGATTTTTTATGGAATGTCTACATAGGCGCACAGCGGCCCATTATCAGCAACCATCACTCCTGTGTCCCAGCGGCATGTTGTGTTAGCTAATCCAAGTTTATAATTTTAAAAGGCTAATTGATCATTAGAAACCCTTTTGCAATTATGTTAGCACAGCTGAAAACTATTGTTCTGATTAAAGAAGCAATAAAACTGGCCTTCTTTAGACTAGTTGAGTATCTGGAGCATCAGCATTTGAGGGTTCGATTACAGGCTCAAAATGGCCAGAAACAAAGACCTTTCTTCTGAAACTTGTCAGTCTATTCTTGTTCTGAGAAATGAAGGCTATTCCATGTGAGAAATTGCCAAGAAACTGAAGATCTCGTACAACGCTGTGTACTACTCCCTTCACAGAACAACGCAAACTGGCTCTAACCAGAACAGAAAGAGGAGTGGGAGGCCCCGGGGCACAACTGAGCAAGAGGACAATTACATTAGAGGGTCTAGTTTGAGAAACAGATGCCTCACAAGTCCTCAACTGGCAGCTTCATTAAATAGTACCTGCAAAACGCCAGTCTCAATGTCAACAGTGAAGAGGCGACTCTGGGATGCTGGCCTTCTAGGCAGAGTTCCTCAGTCCAGTGTCTGTGTTCTTTTGCCCATCTTAATCTTTTTTTTATTGGCCAGTCTGAGATCTGTCTTTTTCTTTGCAACTCAGCCTAGAAGGCCAGTATCCCGGAGTCGCCTCTTCACTGTTGACATTGAGACTGGCGTTTTGCAGGTACTATTTAATGAAGCTGCCAGTTGAGGACTTGTGAGGCCCCGTCGAAGAGAATGGGGGTGCTCGGTCCTCATTTTCCTGTAGTCCACAATCATCTCCTTAAGGTTGAAAGTAGCCAGTATTAAATTATAGTAAATGAATTATAGTAGTCTAAATTATTATGGTGGATCGAACTGCACAGGTAGCCTACTTTTTTTTAAAGTGATTTGTTTGACAGTCAGATGAAAACCTCATCACACAACACCCATTATAGTTGAAAATGAGCCTGCGCAGACCACAAAAACCACAGTTAACGGGATAAGATGTTTACATGCCAAAGTATCCTGTCTAAGATCAGCATATCCCAGGCAGCTTATCCGGGTTTCTAATAACCGGGATACAATACAAGATTTTTCGGGTTATTGTAAACAGGATATGATGTTTATATGTGTCAACTCAAAAACAGAATACTTGAGTATCCCGAGTAATAATGGAATATCGGTGTGCTTGTAAACGTGGTCCTGTGGTTTAGGCAATATGGTTTGTTAGTGGATATCTGAATGTCTCACTGTCACATGGCCAAACAGCATCTCTGGGTTTTTCTCTTAGCAAATCCTCAGCTCAAAGTCAGTCATCTACCCCATTGAACTACCACCAAAATCCTCAAAATCCTAATCTGAAAGCTCTGCTGCCCTGGCTGTTGAATCGCTAACCTAAATTATTGATTGCTTTTATAGATTTCCTCCACACTCCATTCACTACTACTACTACTGCTACTACTCCATGTAGAATCAGGATTGGTAATAACGGTCACTGAGGGAATCCTTTGCTTTATATTCTGCTCTAATACGAAATTAGCTTCCATTAGATACCGCCAGAGGACCGAGCTCTCTCTCTCTCTCTCTCTCTCACACACACACACACACACACACACACACACACACACACACACACACACACACACACACACACACACACACACACACACGCACACACACACGCACACATTCTAACACACAAGCACACAAGCACACACACACTAACACACAGGCACACTATAACAAGCTACTCATCCAGTGTGTTTAAAGAGGCCCGTTTATAAAACAGAACAGAGCCGACACAGTTGTCATGCCGTATATAAGTGCGAAGTCTTTATACTGCCGCTTCTTCTGCTAGTCCTTCTCTGTATTTTATCATCTCAAGGATGACTAGTTGTTAAATACCTCCCACAGACCAGGAAGCAATGAAATCTAGGAATGATATAACATGACTATTACATTTTGACATAACTAGGAATACTATAATTAGGAATGATATGCCATTTTTACGTAAATAGGAATACTATAACATTTTGCCATAACTGGGAATGCTATAACATTTCGACATAACTAGGAATACTATAACATTTTGACATAACTAGGAATGCTATAACATTTCGACATAACTAGGAATACTATAACATTTTGACATAACTAGGAATGCTATAACATTTGAACATAACTAGGAATACTATAATTAGGAATGATATGCCATTTTTATGTAAATAGGAATACTATAACATTTTGACATAACTAGGAATACTATAACATTTTGACATAACTAGGAATACTATAACATTTTGACATATCTAGGAAGGATATTACATTTTGACATAACTAGGAATACTATTACATTTTGACATAACTAGGGATACTATAATTAGGAATGATTAGGAATGATATGCCATTTTTACGTAAATAGGAATACTATAACATTTTGACATAACTAGAAATGATATTACATTTTGACATAACTAGGAATGCTATAACATTTTGACATAACTAGGAATACTATAATTAGGAATGATATGCCATTTTTAAGTAAATAGGAATGATATTACATTTTGACATAACTAGGAATACTATAACATTTTGACTTAACTAGGAATACTATAATTAGGAATGATATGCCATTTTTAAGTAAATAGGAATGCTATAACATTTTGACATAACTAGGAATACTATAACATTTGGCATAACTATATATCATTTTTATATAACTAGGAATACTATAAGATTTTGACATATCTAGGAATGATATTACATTTTGACATAACTAGGAATACTATTACATTTTGACTTAACTAGGAATACTTTTACATTTTGACATAACTAGGAATGATATCACATTTTGACTTAACTAGGAATACTATAACATTTTGACATAACTAGGAATACTATAATTAGGAATGATTAGGAATGATATGCCATTTTGACATAACTAGGAATACTATAACATTTTGACATAACTAGGAATACTATAACATTTTGACATAACTAGGAATGCTATAACATTTTGACATAACTAGGAATACTATAACATTTTCACATAACTATATATCATCGTTACATAACTAGGAATGATATGCCATTTTTATATAACTAGGAATACTATAACATTTTGGCATAACTAGGAATGCTATAACATTTTGACATAACTAGGAATACTAACTAGGAATACCGTAACATTTTGGCAATGCTAGGAAGTCTAACACATTATGTATTTACTCCGACAGCTTGTGCTCCTGCCTTTCTCTAGTACTGTGTTTCAGAGGCGGTCTCACACAGGTTGGCAACATGTTTCTGCTCATGTCTCTTAATGTTTTATTTAGGTATTAAACAATACCTGGCCGTGTGGACCATTGGTTTTTGCTTATGAACTGATCACTTTTGGCAGCCTTTTATTTCACATTTTGCACGTCACATTCACTTTACCACTTATTGAGAATTGAACATGTTCTTCACATCATATGAGGCTTACACCCATGAAACCCATGTGTCGTCTGTCATTCTTAGCCGTCTCCCTCCTACAATTTACTGAGACCTTGATCATCATTACATCAACGAACAGCATGTTTTTGAACCGAGATTGGCTGTGTAGGCCGGCCATCTGTTGTCATGGCCTTAATTATTAGTTTGTAATTTGCTCCCATTAACGTTCTCTACCTAATCCATTAATTACAATCTCCATTAGCATGTAAATGAGAATAGAGCTAATAATGAAATGAATCTATTTGAAGCCTTAATAGATTGACCTCTGGCTGCAGCTTTCATGGCTCAACCTACAGTAGAAGAACCAGGAAATGGAGGGATGTGACATGAGGAAATAATGTGGTTTCACTGAGTTTGATAGAAATAGGGAATGAGAGTTCCATTTTAGGGGCTGCTTTTGAAGTCTCTGGTTGATTTCAGTTGATTTTGACTCCACGTCATCATTGCGTTGCATGTGCAAGAAGTTATTACCTGTGGCATTTATCTCAACATTTTGTGCAGGTGCTCTCTCTCTCTCTCTCTCTCTCTCTCTCTCTCTCTCTCTCTCTCTCTCTCTCGCTCTCTCTCTCGCTCTCTCTCTCGCTCTCTCTCTCGCTCTCTCTCTCACTCTCTCTCTCTCTCGCGCTCTCTCTCGCTCTCTCTCTCTCTCTCTCTCTCTCTCTCTCGCTCTCTCTCTCTCTCTCTCTCTCTCTCTCTGAATGGTCTTCAGCCGTGGCTGTAGCAGTACACAGTAAGCGGCTCGTTCGGTACAGTGGGAGAGTGGGCCTCTTAAGGCTCTGCAGGGAGCTGCCGTGCCAGCATGGCTCAGTAATGAGAAAAGTCCTCCTCTCTCCAGACTAATGCTCATAAACACTAATGACTGTGAACCCTGTCACCCCCCGACCGCCTCCCTCCTTCCATCCCTTTATTTCTCTGTCACTTCCTGCCTCGGTCTCTCCCTCAATCCCTTTTTCCTTCCTTCCCTCTCATCCTCCAATCCATCCCTCCATCCCTTCATCCCTTCTTCCCCACCTCCTTGATGGGAACTGCTCATCCCTCTACCTTCGCTTGGTGGCAGAGAGGGGCATTAACCATTCTGGCTATCCCCCTATAGTTTTTTCCTCGATGGGGCCATAGGCAAAAGATGAGGACAGAAAAATTGTCTGGCTGGGTTTTGCCCTGACTTGTCCCCCTGCCCCCTGACCATGCGCAAGTGACCACCCAGCAGTGAGAACTTGTGTAAATACCATTACTAAGGAGAGGCTGGGGGGAAACCCCGGATAATGAGGTTACCCTCTGAGAAACTTAAGCCACCAGCTGCCAGCCAGAGAGAGGAAAGCACTTTGGAGTAAAAGTGAATGTGTCATTAAGAGACTGTTCATGGCCCCGGCTGTTCTACTGTTCCTTTAGTTAGCAATAGGACTTATCTTTATGTTCTGCTGTTCCTTTAGTTAGCAATAGGACTTATCTTTATGTTCTGCTGTTCCTTTAGTTAGCAATAGGACTTATCTTTATGTTCTGCTGTTCCTTTAGTTAGCAATAGGACTTATCTTTATGTTCTGCTGTTCCTTTAGTTAGCAATAGGACTTATCTTTATGTTCTGCTGTTCCTTTAGTTAGCAATAGGACTTATCTTTATGTTCTGCTGTTCCTTTAGTTAGCAATAGGACTTATCTGTCTGCTCTGCTGTTCCTTTAGTTAGCAATAGGACTTATCTTTATGTTCTGCTGTTCCTTTAGTTAGCAATAGGACTTATCTGTCTGTTCTGCTGTTCCTTTAGTTAGCAATAGGACTTATCTTTATGTTCTGCTGTTCCTTTAGTTAGCAATAGGACTTATCTTTATGTTCTGCTGTTCCTTTAGTTAGCAATAGGACTTATCTTTATGTTCTACTGTTCCTTTAGTTAGCAATAGGACTTATCTTTATGTTCTGCTGTTCTGTTAGCTAGCAATAGGACTTATCTGTCTGTTCTGCTGTTCCGTTAGCTAGCAATAGGACTTATCTGTCTGTTCTGCTGTTCCGTTAGCTAGCAATAGGACTTATCTGTCTGTTCTGCTGTTCCGTTAGCTAGCAATAGGACTTATCTGTCTGTTCTGCTGTTCCGTTAGCTAGCAATAGGACTTATCTGTCTGTTCTGCTGTTCCGTTAGCTAGCAATAGGACTTAGCTGTCTGTCGCCCATTCGTTGGCCAGTGGAGGGAAATGGGAATTGCACAACGTTATTATACCATTACTGCCAAAGTTTTGATTGGTTGATGTGGTATGCCTCCAAATGCTTCCCTGTGTGGCACTGTACTGACTGTTGCGTTGTCAACGCAGTGCGACAACGTCCCTTCGCTGTGTCAAAACAGATGTCACTGGGACGCAGTGGCATTGTTAGGGCCCTTGACACACGCGCGCGCACACACACACCCTCAACCCCTTCTCATGATTTTAATTACCACTGCATACTAACTCCTTGGCTTTCTCTCCTGCCTCTACAACCTCCGGGGAAATCATTGTAGAGTCAAAGGTTAATTATTCAACCAGTGTTAGGATGCCGTTCGAGGCATTTTCAAGATTACACCGAAGACCAGGGTTAGGTTATGATCTGTTTGGCTTTTGGTTGGGGTGAATGAGATTTGCTGCTAGTGTAAAATACTGTATGATTACATAATGTAGTATAATGATTGGTTGTAGTACAATGGATTTGAGAACCAATGATGTGTACTGGCTGCAGCGCTATATAGCAGCAGGATACAGTGCATTCGGAAAGTATTCAGACCACTTGCCTTTTTCCATTTTCTTTTTATGTTACAGCTACAGCCCCCCACCTCATCAATCTACACACAATACCGCATAATGACAAAGTAAAAACACTTTTTTATTTTTGCAAATGTATTATATATTTTTAAATACCTTATTTACATAAGTATTCAGACCCTTTGCTATGAGACTTGAAAATTGATCTCAGGTGCATCCTGTTTCCATTGATCTTTGAGATGTTTCTACAACTTGATTTGAGTCCACCTGTGGTAAATTCAATTGAATGGACATGATTTGGAAAGGCACACACCTGTCTATATAAGGACCCACTGTTGACAGTGCATGTCAGATGAGGTCAAAGGAATTGTCCGTAGAGATCCGAGACAGGATTGTGTCAAGGCACAGATCTGGGGAAGGGTATCAAAAAATGTCTGCATCATTGAAGGTCCCCAAGAACACAGTGGCCTCCATCATTCTTAAATGGAAGAAGTTTAAAACCATCAGGACTCTTCCTAGAGTTGGCCACCTGGCCAAACTGAGCAATCGGGGGAAAGCTCTTTGGTCAGGGAGGTGACCAATAACCCAATGGTTACTCTGGTAGAGCTCCAGAGTTCCTCTGTGGAGATGGGAGAACCTTCCAGAAGGACAACCATCTCTGCAGCACTCCACCAATCAGGCCTTTATGGTAGAGTGGCCAGATGGAAGCCACTCCTCAGTAAAAGGCACATGACAGCCCGCTTGGAGTTTGCTAAAAGGCACCTAAAGGACTCTCAGACCATGCTTTGGGGATGTTTTTTCAGCGGCACGGACTGGGAGATTAGTCAGGATCGAGGAAAAGATGAACAGAGCAAAGTACACAGAGATCCTTGATGAAAACCAGCTCCAAAGTGCTCAGTACCTCAGATTGGGGCGAAGGTTCACCTTCCAACAGGACAACGACTCTAAGCACACAGCAAAGACAACGCAGGATTGGCTTCCGGACATGTCTCTGAATGTCTTTGAGTGGCCCAGCCAGAGCCTGGACTTGAAACCGGACATCTTTGGAGAGACCTGAAAATAGCTGTGCAGCGACGCTCCCCATCCAACCTGACAGAGAGGATCTGAAAGGATCTGCAGAGAAGAATGGGAGAAACTCCCCAAATACAGGTATGCCAAGCTTGTAGCGTCATTTTTTACAAAAAAAAAATATTTCACCTTTATTTAAACAGGTAGGCTAGTTGAGAACAAGTTCTCATTTGCCACTGCGACCTGGCCAAGATAAAGCGTAGCAATTCGACACATACAACAACACAGAGTTACTCATGGAATAAACAAAACATACAGTCAATAATACAGTTGTCACTGTTGTCGTAAGGAGAGGACCAAAACGCAGCAGGGACATGTATACTCATCTTCTTTATTGACGGGAAAAGAAGGAAAAAACAAACAAACACGTATACAAAAATAACAAAGCGATGAACGACAAAATAACAGTCTTGAAGGCAACACAGCAATCCAAGAACAATCTCCCACAAACACTTAACCAAACACATACCCATATATATGACTCTCAATCAGAGGCAACTAGAAAACACCTGCCTCCAATTGAGAGTCCAACCCCAATCAACTAGACATAGAAATACAACAGACTAGAAACCACATAGAAATACAAACATAGAACATAACCCCAAAAAACCCGGAACTAACTAAACAAACACCCTATTAAATAAATCACCACCCCAACCACATAAACAAAATACCCTCTGCCACGTCCTGACCAAACTACAATAACAAATAACCCTTATACTGGTCAGGACGTGACAACAGTAGAACAAAAGAAAACAAAAAGTCTATATAAAGTGAGTGCAAATGAGGTAAGTTAAGGCAATAAATAGGCCATGGTGGCGAAGTAATTACAATATAGCAATTAAACACTGGAATGGTAGATGTGCAGAAGATGAATGTGCAAGTAGAGATACTGGGGTGCAAAGGAGCAAGATAAATAAATAAATACAGTATGGGATGAGGTAGGTAGATTGATGGGCTGTTTACAAATGGGCTATGTACAGGTGCAGTGATCTGTGAGCTGCTCTGACAGCTGGTGCTTAAAGCTAGTGAGGGAGATATGAGTCTCCAGCTTCAGAGATTTCATACCAAAGAAGACTCGAGGCTGTAATAGCTGCCAAAGGTGCTTCAACAAAGTACTGAGTAAAGGGTCTGAATACTTACACAAATGTGATATTTCAGTTTTTTTTTTATATACATAAGCAAAAATGTCTAAAAACCTGTTTTTGCTTTGTCATTATGGGGCATTGTGTGTAGATTGATGAGGGGGGAAACCGATGTAATACATTTTAGAATAAGGCTGTAACTTAACAAAATGTGGAAAAAGTCAATGGGTCTAAATATTGTATGTGTTGGTTTATCTCCAATATAAAACATTCACGGTTAGCTTGTGGCAGGGATTTCATTATTGGGATGCTTGGGTAGGATTTGCATATCATTGCTGTTGCACAATGTATACAGGCAGGCTGAAGTAATCCTTTTCTTGGGATGCATCTGCTCTGCATTATGTCTGGGATTGAGGAACACGGCCAGGCTCAACCAACAGGTGTGATCACCTGCTGCTGACAGGAATTGGAAGCACAGGCCTGCATGGTGGCTGGAGTGTGTGCACACATAAACACACACACGCACGCACACAAGCATGCTGAGGCAAACACACCCACACACACACACTCATAAATAGCATCACATCCTCCTTCAATCCTTTCACTAAACCAGCAGCCTATGATTAGGGAGTTATACCGACCCAGCATGACCTGAAATCACAGGGAGAATGTATCATACATATGATGAACAGGGAGAAAAAAAGAGCACAAATTGCCCACAGGCGCGTAAAATGAAACCGTGCCACCACAGGTGCCAGAATAATAATATGGAGCTGAGGCGGAGAGTCACGGACTAATGCTTAGCTCACCCGAACCTGCACCAGAAAGGTCGAGGCAGAACATCAGCACACACACAGTATCTCAGCTTAATGAGGAGGTGAAGCTCATCCACACAATTTGTGTAAACAAGTTACCTACATAAATAAATGATCATTAGGGAGGGAGGTATGGGAGAGAGCAAGGGATGGGAGAAAGGGAGGGATGGGAGAGAGGGAGGGAGGGATGGGAGAGAGGGAGGGGAGTGATAGAGGGATGGGAGAGAGGGAGGGAGGGATGGGAGAGAGCGAGGGAGGGATGGGAGGGATAGAGGGATGGGAGAAAGGGAGGGAGGGATGGGAGAGAGCGAGGGAGGGAGGGGAGTGATAGAGGGATGGGAGAAAGGGAGGGAGGGATGGGAGAGAGCGAGGGAGGGATGGGAGAGAGCGAGGGAGGGAGGGGAGTGATAGAGGGATGGGAGAGAGGGAGGGAGGGATGGGAGAGAGCGAGGGAGGGATGGGAGAGAGGGAGGGGGGTGATAGAGGGATGGGAGAGAGCAAGGGATGGGAGAAAGGGAGGGAGGGATGGGAGAGAGCAAGGGAGGGAGGGGAGTGATAGAGGGATGGGAGAAAGGGAGGGAGGGATGGGAGAGAGGGAGGGAGAAATGGGATAGAGGGAGGGGGGTGATAGAGGGATGGGAGAGAGGGGGATATCTGCAGCTAGGTTTATTTTTCTCCAAAGGTGCACTGCTTCTTTGCCCCATGCATTATGAAGGCTGAATGGATTGTGTGCTACTACTCTCTTTGAGCGAGGTAGACTAGACCTGCATACTACTGAATGTGAACAGTGGTGTGATCAGATCAAAAATGATAGTAGAGGAGAAGGGAGAGATTTTCAAATAAGGCACAGAGAACTGCTATAGAACTGCTGAAGTCATCAACTCTTGCTGGTCAAAAGTAGCGCACTATGAAGGCACATATTTGGGACCGTATTGAGGGATTAGAGTCACGAGAGGCAGAGTGGCTGATTGTCTGGCTAATTAGCATTAACAGCACTTCATACCTGTTCAGATCAGAAAGGTTAGTAGGATGGGAGGGGAGGGGGATTTTTTAGTGGGAAGTATCATACACACACACACACACACACACACACCAAGCACACATTTCTCATTTTCAGTATTAGGAGAGGGAGGGACAGAACCCTCTCCTATGACAATGAAATCCAATCATATCCTAAGTAGTGCTCCTCTACAACCAAAGTCAATGAGGGGAAACAGGGAAGGAAGCAGAAATCGGTCCCCACATGCAATACTTATCCCCAATTGAATATGTCCCTACCCCCATTGATTTAAAGCATGGACATACCCATTGCAGTACACCGTATATTCACACTCTAACTTCTATCAGGATTTGGATGTTCAATAGGCACTTACAGTAGGGATGGGCACTTACAGAGAGCAGCAAGCTCTCACTCTGTGCTGAAATACATTTGCAGCTCCTCCTTATTGAACCAAGTCATTCTATTATATTGCCCCTGTAATAACCTGCACTGCTGGTCTGATTGGACTGTTTTTGGACACAGCGAGAGTCCCCGTCCCCTCCATATTCTAATGGCCCCTCTGTTACCACCCTGTCGTCAGGTTTATCTACAGAGCAGTCGGGGGCCTGTGGTCTCTGGTAGTTCCTCTCGGAGTGTGTGTGTGTGTGTGTGTGTGTGCCTGCATGTGTGAGCGTGAGTGGATTTGAATGATTGTGTTTATCGTGGTTGTTCCGGGGCCATTCAGGGGCCCGGTGGCTGGGAGACGGGGCCCTATGGGTATCAGGATAACTGTTAGCGATGTACTGGAGTGATTTCATTGATCACATCAGATCCCTATAGACACAGAGTGGCTACGAATGAAAGGACAAAGGCTACATCTGAAATTCCCTATATAGTGCACTACTTTTGACTATGGGCCCTGGTCAAAAGTAGTGCACTAACTATTCAGGGATAGGGTGCCATTTCAGATGCAGCCAGAGAGAGTGTACTGTCAAGAGAGAGAACATTTGTGGGGTGACTTCTAACATAAAAAAGAGCCGAGGGTACAATGACCTGTGGTCGCTGGGGTGGAGCGTCAAAGCTATTTACTGCTTGGACTAGGGTGAAAACGTGGTGCACGGGGACACATTTAAAAACACATTTTATTCACACCAAATTCATGATAATTATCAGGACACCAAAGCACCTGTGGTCTGGTTGTACTGAACATCATTTAATTATAACATTCTTGAAGATGACATTCATGAAATTACTTTCTTGAAAGTGTCTATATTGCCCGTGTCTTGCAACACAAAGTAGATTGCCTTTGACTTCTTCCTGCCTGTCTGACATGGTGAAACGCTGAGAAAAGGTTGTTGAATTGACATTGTGTCATGAAGAGCTCTCATGTCCACTCTAGAGACCATCCAGTGGGTGAGAAATATCCCTCCAGTCTCCCTTAATTCCTCTCACATGTTGAACCTCGGTCGTCGCGAGGAAGACTGGGGCTAGATATTTTCTTTGCCTGCCAGGTAGGGGTAAGCACATGTGTTGTTGATGGGATCATGTTGATGTTGTGACTTATATCACGACGGCCATGGAGAATTGGGTGAAGGTCTAGGTGGAGCTCAGTGATCCGTGCCCGAATTCAGCATATCATAACACGTTCTTAAGCTAAGACTTGGTTAAGCTAAGACTTGCTAAGGTTGCTTCCTCTTTTGAATGTCCAGTAAGTGTTTTGTGTGTACAGTATGTGTTTTGTGTGTACAGTATGTGTTTTCTGTGTATAGTAAGTGTTTTGAGTGTACAGTAAATGGTTTGTGCGTACAGTAAATGTTTTGTGTGTACAGTATGTGTTTTGTGTGTATTGTGTGCACTGTAACTGTTTTGTGTGTACAGCAAGTGTTTTGTGTGTACAGTATGTGTATTGTGTGCACAGTAACTGTTTTGTGTGTACAGTAAGTGTTTTGTGTGTACAGTAAGTGTTTTGTGTGTATAGTATAAGTGTGTTGTACTATGCCGTTTTTAAGCTGACATTATCCAATGGATCCAAGGCCGTCCTGGGAAACGTAGAAAATGTCTTTGTGGTAATTCATCAGCCTAATTAGGGTTAACCACCGTTGATGTGTGTTGATGTGTTGCTGAACGCAGCTCAAAAGTTGATGTGTGTTGAAAGGAGCTCACTGGAGACTCTGAATATTGATTAGGACTGTAATCGCCCCTGCTCTAACCTTTGATGGTTGCAAAACACACCTGACGCATTGATTCTGGAGTGTGTGTGTGTGTGGGGGGGGGGGGGGGGGGTTCGGTGGCTGTGGCGGCTCTGTGTGTATGTGTGTGTGTGTGAAAGAGAGAGAGAGAGAGAGAGAGGCTAACGCTATGGCTTCTTACACTTATCATGAAAAGTGACTCTCCCTTCAATTCTCATTTGGGGACATTTTCATTATTAATTCATAATGAGCATTTCTATTTTATTCATTTCACCCCGTTGCAGATTTTAATTACTTGAATTCATTGGTCAGGATTGCGGTGACCCCCTCTTTCTCTGTCTGTCTCTCTGTGTTTGTCTCTCTCTCTCTCTCTGTCTCTCTCTTTCTGTCTTTCTCGCTTTCTGTCTCTCTTTCTGTCTCTCTCTTTCGCTGTTTCTCTTTCTGATTCTCTCTTTCTCTCTCTGTCTCTCTTTCTCTGTACACCGAGAATGAATAGAATATTATGTTAAAAGAGACGTTTTTCAGCTAATCATTATAACTGGCCTTGATCTTTTCAGATGAGATGAGGAGTTCTGCTAAGGCAGCAGCTGTCGATCACCCTCATGGCTCACCCAGTTCATACCAACATCACATTCTCTTCAAACTGAGTTCAACATGACTTCTACTCTGGAATACTTACAGATGTACTGTTATTCCACATAACTCCCAATGTCCAATCAGACTGGATGCCAGATCAGGAGTCCTAGACATGTTGGCATAGACAAACGTGGAGGATGAACCTGGCATCTTCCTGGCAGACCTGGCAACCATCCTAAACTGTTTATCAGACACCCATCTGCTACAACCCCCCCCCCCCCAAAAAACACATTTCACACTGATAATTCATTACTCCCCCTAACAGGGAGGTTAATGGCCAAGGAAGTGCGTGCATGTAGGAAGTGCGTGCATGTGTGCGGTGTGTGTGGGAAAGGAGATCATCTTTGAAGCATCTCATCTCATCTGACTCAATTAATCCGACCGGCAACACTTCTCTGTCAAGTCGGATTCACATTACGAGGTAATTAGCTGGTGATTTTATAGTGTAACTCTGACTCTGCCTTTCCTTCTGAGTGGGTTTGTTATGGACATTTTCCTTTGTAAATACTGCAAACGTCTTTTTTTAAAGGACCCGCGCTGTCATTCTGATGAAATAGCCTTATGGGTGACTGATACATAACCCATCCTTTTTTTTTCTCACTATTTTTTAAATTTAAATGGACTTTTTCCCTCATGTCTAACTATCGTGGAGGCTGAAAAGACAGGCTGAGTGGGAGGGAGCTCACCTTGACTGACAGTTCCTTGAATCGCCTATGTCACGCATCTTGGATGGATGCAGTGTTGCAGTGAGATCATGTCAAGCAAATTTGCTGATGCACAAAGCAACTCAAACAACATTGAAATTGCATGCAACATGCAATCCTGTCATGCATCACATCGTGGTTTCACAGATTATTTGTTTATCCAAATACCGTAAATTCCGGACTATAAGCCGCAACTTTTTTCCCACGCTTTGAACCTCGCGGCTTAAACAATGACGCGGCTAATATATGGATTTTTCCCGCTTTCAATTTTTTTTTCTCCAAAAAAACATTCTGTGACGTGCACTGTTTTTTGGCGGCATGAAGCTTTCATTAGACCAATGAAATTGCCGAACGGGTTAAGATCAAACAACTTTTTTGTTTACTGTTTAGATTAAATCGAGCGCTCTCAAACTTCCCATCATTCTGATTACGGTAGTCATTTTGTCACCCTCATCATGGCAAAGACACGGAGAAATGCATATGATGCAGCTTTCAAGTTGAAGGCGATTGATCTGGCTGTTGGAAAAGGAAATAGAGCTGCTGCACGGGAGCTTGGTCTTAATGAGTCGATGATAAGACGTTGGAAACAGCAGCGTGAGGAATTGACTCAGTGCAAAAAGACAACTAAAGCTTACTGCTAATTTAAAAAAAATTGTTACAAGCCGTGTTTCGTTAAAGCCTATTTATTTTTGTTACAAGCCGTGTTTCGTTAAAGCCTGTGTAAAGTTCATTTGTTTCAATGTACCGGTAGGCACCTGTGGCTTATTTATGTTCAAAATAATACAAAATATTTAATTCAGTGGGTGCGGCTTATATTCAGGTGCGCCTAATAGTCCGGAAATTACGGTAAACAAATCCAAATGTTTATACATCTCTAAATATATGCTGTCAGGTCCAGAATTATTGGCACCCTTGATAAAGATGAGCAAAAATGACTGTATAAAATAAATAATACAAATACTGAGCTATATTGTATGCTCCAAATATATATTTTGTACTAATACAATTGCTCAGTGAAAGAGATTTTGTGTCAAAGATACGTGTCAAAATGATTGGCATCTCTCGTTTCAATACCTTTCAATTCCTCACCTTGCAAGGATAACCCCACTGAGCCTTTTTCTAAAATGCCTTTTACTAAAAAGTGATTGGAGAACACATTGGCAGGCATCTTAGAGCATTCCTCCATACAGAATCTTTCCAGATCCTTGATATACTTCATCTGCCTTTATGGACTGCCCTCTTCAATTCAAACCACTAGGTTTTCAATGGGTTTCAAGTCCAAAGACTGAGATGGCCATTGCGAAATGTACATTTTCTGGTGAATTAACCATTTCTTTGTGGATTTTGACGTGTGCTTGGGGTAACCCCCCAAAGAATGCTAACCTCTCACCATTACCAATAACGGGGTACGTTCTTTGACCCTCTGTAACTTTCTCACTCATCGTGGTTCAGGATTCATTCATGATTATCTATAATAATGGTAGCATCCACATTCATGTAGAAGTGTTTAGAAAACATATTCTATTCTTATTTACAATAAAAACGCCTCCAAATTGACACAATACATTATTCACCGTTCATTTCTATTGGATATAAAATAATATGGAACACGGCCAAAACAAACTGCAAATACATCCAACAAGTGTGGACAGTCACAAGCTTGATGTAGTCATTGTGAGCTAGGAATATGGAACCAAATACTAAACATTTGACTACTTTAACACACATATAAGTGAATTTGTCCAAATATATAAATACATAAATAAATGGCGGGACAATATACAAAGTGCTTTCATTTCTAAATGGTAAAACAGATATGTATGAAAGTACCCTCAAATGAAAGGTGACTTTCTGTATTGTCGCCACATATGAAACATTTGATGTCAAATCCAAAATGCTGAGTATTGAGCCAAATGTACACTTTTTAGCTTCACTGTCCAAATAAATATGGAGGGGAGTGTACATCTGCAGTTTGACATGTCTATTCTGTTGCAGTTCGCAGCAGCACTGACAGATGTGGTGACATGGCAACTGCGTCAGCATTTTGAATGACCCTCCCGCCTTTTGTATATTTGCCATAGATGACTAGGGGAAACCTGGAATTATATTTGCTACAGTCAAATTTTGGCACCACTAGACCACACCCCTTTGTGAACACGCCTTCTGCGATGACGGTAACAAAGCGGTTACCATTGGTGTGTTAAGAGAATAAGACATTACCATTGGTGTATTAAAATGAGACGCTTTCTGTGATGTCAATAATCCTCCCTCCTGAATTCACATTTCTGACACGGGGAGGGTGCCAGTAACTTTATGATCAACAGTCAATTTTCAAACATTTGTCATTTGATTTTGATCTGTTTTTTTTTTACTGTGTGGGACCTTAAACCACATTTTTGGCCTGTGCTTCTCGATGTCAAATGAATAGGAGTCCCACTTTCAAGCATATCAATGATCACTGTAATAATCTGTGTTATGTATCTTACAATACGTGGTGTTTATCTGTTGGTGGGAAGACATCCCTTTATTCATCACAGTATCAAATACCCTGTGTGTGTGTGTGTGTGTGTGTGTGTGTGTGTGTGTGTGTGTGTGTGTGTGTGTGTGTGTGTGTGTGTGTGTGCAGGGCCTACTATGACTATGTTGTGTGGCGAAATAATGACTCCTGAGATACAGGGACCCCCTCCTCTGGCCACAAGCCCTCACTGCAGCTACTCAGGCTCTGCCGTGTGTGTGTGTGTGTGTGCGTGCGTGCGTGCGTGTGTGTGTGTGCCTGTGTGCCTGATATACTTCATTTTCCACTGCAGAGGCACCAATGACTTTTTGATGCTAATAGATCCTCTGTGTATCTCTTTGTTCGCCATAATAGCAGGAAAGAAGCATGGGAAATACGTTTTTACATGTCACAGATCATTACATTTGTAATTATCCGTGTGTTTTTACGGTGCGGTGATCATGAGTCTTCTGTTTGTCTGTGTAATTGGGGTCACTTTATATGAGGCACCTGTCAATGAACAGCGGCTCTTCATTGCAAAGTCTCCCATTACAAATGTGTCCTTCATGTGCCTGCTATTTATCTAAGCAGAAAATGTGCTAGTCTGACACCGCATTGCTAGTGATGCACAGCATATGTGTATGGTGACTACAGTCACTATAACTGTTAGCTTGTTGCTAGAGAAAGGATGAAGACAAAGTTCATAACTACTTTGCTATTCATGGTCTGTTGGTCTGACTGGATATGCCAATTGTGAAAGTGGATTGGTATTGTGTCCCATCCGTTCCATGGAAATACCCTGACTCATTCCATCCAGTCAGCCTCCCTCCTTCTCCTCCATTCCATCCAGTCAGCCTCCCTCCTTCTCCTCCATTCCATCCAGTCAGCCTCCCTCCTTCTCCTCCTCCATTCCATCCAGTCAGCCTCCCTCCTTCTCCTCCTCCATTCCATCCAGTCAGCCTCCCTCCTTCTCCTCCATTCCATCCAGTCAGCCTCCCTCCTTCTCCTCCTCCATTCCATCCAGTCAGCCTCCCTCCTTCTCCTCCTCCATTCCATCCAGTCAGCCTCCCTCCTTCTCCTCCTCCATTCCATCCAGTCAGCCTCTCTCCTTCTCCTCCTCCATTCCATCCAGTCAGCCTCCCTCCTTCTCCTCCTCCATTCCATCCAGTCAGCCTCCCTCCTTCTCCTCCTCCATTCCATCCAGTCAGCCTCCCTCCTTCTCCTCCATTCCATCCATTCAGCCTCCTTCCTTCTCCTCCTCCATTCCATCCAGTCAGCCTCCCTCCTTCTCCTCCTCCATTCCATCCAGTCAGCCTCCCTCCTTCTCCTCCATTCCATCCAGTCAGCCTCCCTCCTTCTCCTCCTCCATTCCATCCAGTCAGCCTCCCTCCTTCTCCTCCTCCATTCCATCCAGTCAGCCTCCCTCCTTCTCCTCCTCCATTCCATCCAGTCAGCCTCCCTCCTTCTCCTCCTCCATTCCATCCAGTCAGCCTCCCTCCTTCTCCTCCTCCATTCCATCCAGTCAGCCTCCCTCCTTCTCCTCCTCCATTCCATCCAGTCAGCCTCCCTCCTTCTCCTCCTCCATTCCATCCAGTCAGCCTCCCTCCTTCTCCTCCATTCCATCCATTCAGCCTCCCTCCTTCTCCTCCTCCATTCCATCCAGTCAGCCTCCCTCCGTCTCCTCCTCCATTCCATCCAGTCAGCCTCCCTCCTTCTCCTCCTCCATTCCATCCAGTCAGCCTCCCTCCTCCTCCTCCATTCTATCCAGTCAGCCTCCCTCCTTCTCCTCCTCCATTCCGTCCAGTCAGCCTCCCTCCTTCTCCTCCTCCATTCCGTCCAGTCAGCCTCCCTCCTTCTCCTCCTCCATTCCGTCCAGTCAGCCTCCCTCCTTCTCCTCCTCCATTCCGTCCAGCCAGCCTCCCTCCTTCTCCTCCTCCATTCCGTCCAGTCAGCCTCCCTCCTTCTTCTCCTCCATTTCATCCAGTCAGCCTCCCTCCTTCTCCTCCTCCATTCCGTCCAGTCAGCCTCCCTCCTCCTCCTCCATTCTATCCAGTCAGCCTCCCTCCTTCTCCTCCTCCATTCCATCCAGTCAGCCTCCCTCCGTCTCCTCCTCCATTCCATCCAGTCAGCCTCCCTCCTTCTCCTCCTCCATTCCGTCCAGTCAGCCTCCCTCCTTCTCCTCCTCCATTCCGTCCAGTCAGCCTCCCTCCTCCTCCTCCATTCTATCCAGTCAGCCTCCCTCCTTCTCCTCCTCCATTCCATCCCCTCACACTATTTGTGAAACAGACCAGTGAGACAGGAGACCGAGACAGACAGACAGAGAAAATAAGAGAGAAAGTACTATGTGTAGTTCCATCAAGTTTCTACGTTTCTACGTTTCACGTGCACAGGACACACAGGTGTAAAACAGTACATTCTTCCTTTCCCAATGCAGTGGGGGTAGTAATAATATAGATAATAATAGACAATGGGAGAGGATTGTCCACTCAGGGACCAGTACCTGGCACGGATAATGCGTCCGGGCAGATCCAGCTCTGGTCTTGACAGGCCTCCCCCTTCACTTGGCGTCCACTCCCTCCTCCCCCCTCCTCATGCCTGTAGGGAGGGCCATGAAGCAGCGTGTCCAGTGGCAGGTCTGACTCCCCAGCTTCCAGCTCCATAGAACACGGCTGGGCGGAGCCTGGGCATGGGCTTACTATAACTATGACTTGTACTTAAATGCCACCCATTCAGGGCCACGCTATTAGTCTCGCGGCCACTGGGGCCCCTGCCGCTGATAGCCCTCTCTTCACCTGTATTCATGCCTAGCCTGGGTAGGGCTGGCTTGGGGAACAGCCTTTTGCCTATACCCCTGGGACTGGTGGAACCAGGAGCTACGGAGCAAGGCACAGAGAGAGTGAGGGGAGTAGGGAGGGCAGGGACACAGAGAGCTGCACAGTGTCTCACCATAGGAACTGGTGTCCTCAGAGACCAGACTACAGTATTAGACTGCTGTACATAGAAGGAAGAGTACTGTCAGGATCCATGGAGGTCAGAGAGCTGTAGCTAACTAGAAAGAGCGAGAAAGAGAGACAGAAGAAGTCTATCAGAGCTGACAATGGCTCGAAATAACATATACACGGCGACCAGGAACGAGGGTTTGAATGAGTCATTTTAATAAGTTCATAGGACAGCGTTTTAAATAAAAAAAACAAATAACAAGCGGCAGAGACACACTGGAGAAATGACTCGGAGTACTGTAACATTGAATCTTAATGTCTCCGAGGCGTCCAGCTTGATTACCTGTTGACTTTCATTAGAAAATAATTGCAGAACAGTCAGGACAGCGTTTTCTGTTCATCAGTTGACTACAATAAATAGGCCTGTGCGCAAACCAATCGCTTCTCCCGTGTGTCCTCCAATGAACTCGCTGCTGCCCCACCTACTGGGCGTGGGCTGATTTAATTAAGAGAGGGAAATGGAGAGTTTAATTTCTGTGGTACTATGTGTGTCAATACAACATGTAAGTAGTCCCGTTTTGAGAGTGTTGGGAGGGAAATCTTTTTGCAGGGATTGATATGTATGGTAATGTAACTGTAACACTGCAGAGAAGACAACATTTTATCCCTGATGGTCATTACAATTTTCTCCATCACCGTTGTCTTCAATCCCGTGAAACACGGCCCACTCAGCTAACCTCTTTTCTATATATAGGCCCAGCTAACTCTCTCTCTCTCCCTCTGTGCATCCAGTGGGTTGCTCCATTTCCCTTTCTGTTTAACTGTGTGACCTTCCCACTACCAGATGAATCCCTTGTCTTTCATTGTTAACAATGGCCACTCTGCTAACTTCTTCTGTAGTGGTTAGAGCGTTGGGCCAGTGACCGAAATGTCGCTGGTTCGAAATACCGGAGTCGACAAGGTGAGGAATCGTCCGATGTGCCCTTGAGCAAGGCACTTAACCCTAATATGCTCCAGGGGTGCTGTACTACTATGGCTGACCCTGTAAAACAACACATTTCACTGTACCTATCCAGCGAGTTAGTCCCTTCTCTCCCTGAGTGTGACCTTCCCACTGTTCAGCCCTAGAGAGGCTCACTTAAACTAAGCCTGTGTCCCAAATGCTCCCTATTCCCTATGGACCCTGGTCCAAAGTAATGCACTGCATAGAGAATAGGGTGGCATTTGGAATACAGACCTCAAAGAGCCACTCTCTGCACTGCTCCCTCCCTGGGACTCCTTCATTTCCTCCCCTGTCACCCTGGGTTAGGGCCAGCATGCATCATCCCACCCTGCCTGGCCCTGCCTGTGTGAGGCTCTGTAGTTGTAGCAGTGTAGGCTTCCGACCACTCAATCAGAAGACATGCTACACAGGCTCTCTCTCTCCATCCATCTCTCTCTTTCTGTCTCTCCATCCATCTCTTCTCTCTCTTTCTCTCTCTCTCCATCCATCTCTCTCTTTCTGTCTCTCCATCCATCTCTTCTCTCTTTTTCTCTCTCTCTCTCCATCCATCTCTCTTTCTCTCTCTCCATCCATCTCTTCTCTCTCTTTCTCTCTCTCTCCATCCATCTCTTCTCTCTCTTTCTCACTCTCTCTCCATCCATCTCTTCTCTCTCTCTTCTCTCTCTCTCTCTCCATTCATCTCTTCTCTCTCTCTCCATCCATCTCTATCTCTCTCTCTTCTCTCTCTCTCCATCCATCTCTTCTCTCTCTCTTGCTCTCTCTCTCTCCATCCATCTCTTCTCTCTCTCTCCATCCATCAACTTCTCTCTTTCTCTCTCCATCCTTCTTCTCCTCTCTTTCTCTCTCTTTCTCTATCCATCTCTTGTCTCTCTCTCTCTCTCTGCATAGGAAAGAGACTGAATTGTGTTATGATAGTGATACAGCACTGTCCTTATATGGTGTTGGCCGTGTCTGTCTCTCCTGCTACTTACTGTATACTAATCTACATACTATATCAACATACATACTGAGAAGGCTCATCTATGCGCAATTGTGTTGTTTCCCGCCATTCGTTCATTTTGATACAGCCCGTCCGCTTATCTGATTATCAGCTGTTGTGAAACACACCTGGGTCTGAACATGATTCACCTCCTCAGTAGCTTGCAGCGAATTCTGAACATGATTCACCTCCTCAGTAGCTTGCAGCGAATTCTGAACATGATTCACCTCCTCAGTAGCTTGCAGCGAATTCTGAACATGATTCACCTCCTCAATAGCATGCAGCGAATTCTGAACATGATTCACCTCCTCAGTAGCTTGCAGCGAATTCTGAACATGATTCACCTCCTCAGTAGCTTGCAGCGAATTCTGAACATGATTCACCTCCTCAATAGCATGCAGCGAATTCTGAACATGATTCACCTCCTCAGTAGCTTGCAGCGAATTCTGAACATGATTCACCTCCTCAGTAGCTTGCAGCGAATTCTGAACATGATTCACCTCCTCAATAGCATGCAGCGAATTCTGAACATGATTCACCTCCCCAATAGCATGCAGCGAATTCTGAACATGATTCACCTCCTCAGTAGCTTGCAGCGAATTCTGAACATGATTCACCTCCTCAATAGCTTGCAGTGAATTCTGAACATGATTCACCTCCCCAATAGCATGCAGTGAATTCTGAACATGATTCACCTCCTCAATAGCTTGCAGTGAATTCTGAACATGATTCACCTCCCCAATAGCATGCAGCGAATTCTGAACATGATTCACCTCCCCAATAGCATGCAGCGAATTCTGAACATGATTCACCTCCTCAATAGCTTGCAGTGAATTCTGAACATGATTCACCTCAGTAACTAGATGAAAAGCAGAAAGTGAGTATGACATCCTGGCATTTAAAGCATACAGAATTTTTGAATTGTCACTTAGTATAAAATGTTATATTTTCACATCCACAATCAGGGTACTATTTTGAGTACGCATATTGAGACAGGCCCATTGTCTCAGTCTTACATGACTGAATAATTGGCATTAGGGATGTATTCTGATTGTAGATTTCTGTTTTAAACAGAGAGGTCCTGGTTACTATAACAATTTGTTTTGGTGATAATGGACGAGTGATGAGAGGAGGAGGAGGAGAGGGGAGGAGAGGGAGGGGTAGAAAAGAAACATGATAATTTTGCCAGGACCTGAAGGGCAACGGCAGGCCCCCAAATTCAATGAAGAAACAATCAAGCGCAGCTAACACGGCATAATGGCTTTTTAAAAAAGATAGATGTAGCGTAAATGACTCCTTTATGTCCAGGAGGAGCAGGGAGAGAATGGTTTGAGACACTAGGTGAGGAAATCCAGAACCCACCAACCAGCTGATGCTTTCGGATTAGCAGCCAAATTGCAGGAGAGGAAAGAGGAGAGAGAATAGTGGTTTTCTTTGTAAAGGTGGACGGGTGGAGGCCTTTCAGCGAAGGGAGCGACGGCAGCCATTTTTCTTCCAATATGGATTTGTATGTCAGGCTCTGCGAATCGTGTGTGTGTGTGTGTGTGTGTGTGTGTGTGTGTGTGTGTGTGTGTGTGCGCGCATGTGCGTGTGCGTGTGCGTGTGTGTGTGATCCCTAATCAACAGCAAGACGAGAGAGCATGAACACACTCATAGGATCTGTGGGTGACATGATAATGCAACTTTGACTGCCTTCCTAACTGCACCTGGTATAATGTTCCTCGACGAAGAACGGCGACTTTCCCAGGCAACTTTAGACCGCTGTTTACAATGCTCACACTCTGAAGAATGAACACACACACAGCCCCCTCGCCCCACACAAACAGTAATAGTAATCCTCATTCACATCCCACCATGCCCTCCTGCCCCTCTCTGATTTATAGAAAACCCTGTAACCATTATTAATCAATCTAAAGGAGTGTGTGTACTAAGAATATTTGCTGGTGGTAAAATGGAATTAAGATGGGGCTGAAAACGAACCGGGTGTCTCTCTTAAACTGTGATATGAATATTTTATGGCAGACCTGGGAAGGCTTTATGATTTACGATGCAGATTGGGAACACACAAGCAAGGCATGCGTCCCAAACGGCAACCTATTCCCTATGTAGCACCTTACGCGCTCTGCTCAAAAGTACATAGGGAATAGGGGGCCATTTAGGATGTAGCCTAGCTTTCTGCTGCCACGCTATGACCCCAGCTGTATATCTACTAACGTGGATCTCCCTGCAACGAGTGGTGTGTAGAGAATGGCTAACGTGCATGTGGTGGTTACCTGCTTTGTACACTGGTGTTAGTCACCTTAAGGTCTGCAGAAACATATATTCCATACGCAACGCCCACAGAGATGCTGACGTGTTTCTGAATAAGCAGTGTATATCACTGTTGACCTCTTTCACCGTCGCAGACCTCTTTTCCCTTGCCTTACTAAGCTAGCCTGACGTGGAGGATTGTGAGACGTGGGAAAGTGAAGAACGCATACACACACACACACACACACACACACACACACACACACACACTACCATATCCATGTACCGGAGCAGCGGTTAGCTACTGTCGTAGCCTTCTCTGCGAGATCACATGAGCATAACACCCTGGAGAAACTAGCCACACAACTTCCCTTTATTAAAGGCCTTTCATTCAGCTGGAGTACAGTACACGTGGCAGGCTGCCGCAGAAGACGAGTGTGAGGGAGAGATGATGGCCTGATCCGTGTCTAGCCACCGTCCAACGCCGTGCTTAACATAACCTTGTGGTAGAGAACATCCCCTAATCCGAGGACTTCATGGTGTGGGTACGTGTCGCGTCCGCGCGCGTGTGTATTGCCCGAAGAGACCGGGAGCGGTGTGTTATGTGTAATCACCCTAGAGACTGGACATGATTAAGCTCTCAGAAAGCGTTAAGAGGATGTTAATGAATGAATTACCTGTTGGCTGAATTAGATGACATGTTGTTAACCTGTTCAGTGCCAACGGTGTCCATATTAGGACAGCCTCAGCCTCACAGGGAGTTAGTGTCAGTGTAATCCAAACTAGGTATCTGTTTGTCCTCATATGGATACCGTATGAACCAGACATGGCCAGAGTTAGACTGACTGTGATTTGAGGAACCTTAATAAAGGAAATTAGGCTAACGTTTAACTCAGACGTTTAAATGTGGCAGGGTTTATTCCAAAGTGTCCGTTGTACTGGATTTCCAAGGTGATCTGACAGCTTGTATTCTGAATTTCAGTCAAACCAGGTGTACAAACAAACAGCAGAATATGAAACAGATCATAGACCATCCCTGTTGTTTATATTGTCATTTTGCCAGAATAAGGGATATTGCTGGAGTTGGTACACCACATGTGTTCAGTGAAAGCCATACTGCAGGGGTTGAATTTAAACATGTATACATTCCCATTCATCTGCAGAATGCAGTAAGGACTTTCAGAAGTCTTACAGACAGGTGGAGTAGAGTGGGGACACACACACACCAACTGCTAAAGCTTACAGTATGTTGGTCGTCTTCTCTCTCTCTCTCTCTCTCTCTTTCTCTCTCTTGGTCTCTCTCTCTTTCCCCCCCTCTCTCTCTTGGTCTCTCTCTCTCTGTCTCACTCTCGCTCTCTCTTGGTCTCTTTCGCTCTCTCTGTCTCGCTCTCTCTCTTTCTCCCCCTCTCTCGGTCTCTTTCATCTCTCTCTGTCTCTCCTTCTCTCTCTCTGTCTCTTTGTCTTTTCCCCCCTTTCTCTCTCGCTCTCTCTCTCTCTCTTTCTGGCTCTCTCTGCCTGTCCTTCCCATCTGATTAAGATGAGCCCTTTACCGACCCACTTGACAAGCCATCTCAATAACAGTCCTAAGGTCAACCAGGGAAATCAAAACGACATAAATCCACCAATCATAGCTCTGTATTCATCAATGTTGGATGTGTGTGCATGTTTCAATGCACTGAAAATGCTTGGGTATTTTTTTCAAAGTGAGAGTTATCGAAGGAGATAGATGAAATGCACTCACTGTTAAACAAAAACTACTGGTAAGTTGGAATCGCATAACATTCACCGCACCTGCATAAAAGTTCAGTCAGTTTTATTCTGTAGAAAGTCTGCTGGGACAAGGAACCAAACTTAAGATCCTAACTGTATTCTTCAAGAGTACCCCATGTTCCCTAAGGTTCCTTCTGGGGAACTTTCTGACACCTGGCACACCTTTACCTGGCCATTGGTTTGGAACGAAACCTGCCCCTCACTCCCCAAGCCCTCAACCTTTACTGTATCGCTAGCTGTTTCATCTGTCTAGGGCCACAGGGAGCAGGGGAGCTCCACATAATTAGCCCAGGGTAGAGTGAGGGGAGCTGGGGTAGCTCGGTGCAGTCTCCCCCATGGGTCTCCATCACTGGAAGGGCCACCATTGGAAGTCACCTGCCAAGGAGGCCCCTGTGATGCTAAGGCCCTGAGAGAGGCTCCTTTTAGGGGGACGGGGGTAAGGGCTCCGTCCTCTCCATCCTCCGCAGAGCAGATCAGCTGGGCCCCTGGTGCATCGCCTGCTGTCACCCTACTGTTGGCCCCTCACACACAGTTTTAAAGCCAATTTCATGCGATTCTACATATTCTGCCATGGAGTTAACCGTACATTTTTCAGTTTTAGAGCTAGTTTACTGCAATTCTTTGCATTTTGCCATGATTAATGCTGTCATTTGGCTCAAACATAATAACAAAATGAATTAATTGTTTTTGCAATTTTCTATTCTCCTTGACTGTCTATCTTTTATTTTAGTGATTGTTAGTTCGCAAAGATTAGATTATTTAAAAAATATACGTCCATTATCTTTTCTACATACTTTATATCTGGTTTTAGTCATTTAAGTTAACACTGAAAATCCTTGCATGCACACGCATTTATACTGACTTTAAACACACACACATACAATTATCATGTATTCTGCTGCTACTCTGTTTATCTTATATCCTGATGCCTAGTCACCTTACCCCTATACATATCTACCTCCATCACTCCAGTATCCCTGTCACCTTACCCCTATACATATCTACCTCCGTCACTCCAGTATCCCTGCACATTGTAAATCTGGTATTGGAAATGACCTGGTATATAGCTTCTTACTTTCTCTTGTTCTCATTTCATATTTTAATTTCTCATGTGTTTTTGTCATGTTATTTTGAGTGATATATTGATTCCTGCTTTGTTGGGTTTGGAGCTTGCAAGAAAAGTATTTCACTGTATTTGTGCACGTAATTGAAACTTGAAACAGACAGACACACACACACACACACACACACACACACACACACACACACACACACACACACAGAGGTATGTATGCTTGCGCACAGCCACACACACACACACACTGTAACTGTTAGACGGTGGACTGTCTGCTGCTCTAACCTCACCTGCGATGAGAATCAATCATTTTTATTTTTGTTCCTCTGTAATTTCTCCCTTCACTACAAATAGTCTCCTTCCCTGGTAAGGACCACCTTTTTGCAGGATAATTAAAGTGGGAATGGAGAGCAGTTTGGAGGGCATAAACTGACCTTGGTCTTTTCATATTCTGTTTGAATGACAAAGGGAAACAATTTTGCATTAAGAAATTGTATACGCTTGTTATTTTCCAATTTTCTACATAAAATAAAATAAAAGTAACACAACAAAAGTCGAAGGTCCCCCTGAGGTTAGCCAACAAAAGCAACTCATTCCCTATCATTTTACATGCCCCAGTCATTCATTCATTCATTCCTCCTACCTGTAGCTCTCTGCAGCCGTGGTACTTCACTCTCCTATTGCAAAGAACAAACAAAGGACTTGCGTATCTCCCTGCCCAGCAAGCAGTCTCATCTGTATCAGACCCATTGTTGTCCTCAGCTTTTTGAGAAGAGTAGAAGAGACTCAAAATGTGGCATGTGATGAGACGTAGACCCTTTGATGTTCTCATTTGCTAGCTAGCTAGAAGCCATTGGCCCCTGACTGGGCTGGTGTGTGTGTGTGTGTGTGTGTGTGTGTGTGTGTGTGTGTGTGTGTGTGTGTGTGTGTGTGTGTGTGTGTGTGTGTGTGTGTGTGTGTGTGTGTGGGTGTGTGTGTCGGTGTGTGTGTGTGTGTGTCGGTGTGTGTCGGTGTGTGCGCGAGTGAGGAACTGTGAACAGAACAGAAGACGCCCACGTTTGTCCCTCATAACGTGCAGACCGGGGACTCGGCTGTGCTGATTGAGTCCAGACGCACGCTGTGTTTCTGACTCTCAGAGAACACGGCGGTGTTCTTCTCTTTTTGAAGAGACGCTGGTTTGTGATGAAACTCATCCCTTGGATCATTAACTCAGAAGATGTGGCCTGATGTCCTGGAGATATGTACCATATTTATAATGTATTAGTTGTTATAGGGCCGGAGGGTTAGGACATCGTAGAAGAGGACTTTTTTCTGCATCTATTAGAGGTAGGAAACTCAGACTGAAAGAGATGATCTCTCCATGGTACGGAGACCCCCTGCGTTCAAATCAAATCAAATGGTATTGGTCACATACACGTGGTTAGCAGATGTTAATGCGAGTGTAGCGAAATGCTTGTGCTTCTAGTTCTGACAGTGCAGTAATATCTAACAAATAATCTAACAATTCCCAACAACTACCTAATGCACACAAATCTAAAGGGGTGAATGAGAATATGTACATATAAGTATATGGATGAGCGATGGCCGAGCGGCATAGGCAAGGTGCAGTAGATGGTATAGAATACAGTAGTGTCCAGTGATTGGGTCTCATTACAGTATATACATGTGATATGAGTAATGTAAGATATGTAGACATTATTTAGAGTGGCATTGTTTAAAGTGACTACTGATCCATTTATTGAAGTGGCCAGTGATCGGGTCTTAATGTAGGCAGCAGCCTCTCTGAGTTTGTGATTGCTGTTTAGCAGTCTGATGGCCTTGAGATAGAAGCTGTTTTTCAGTCTCTCGGTCCCAGCTTTGATGCACCTGTACTGACCGTGTTAGCCGTGTTATATAACCGTGTTATAGCCGTGTTATATAACACCCCCCTTATGTTTTAGGTAACAAATAATAGGCTATAAGGTCAGCTGTATTCACAGCTGCAGTTGTGGTACAGCAGTTGTTATCATGTACACAGTACGGCAGCAACAATCCAAACGGATTATTCAGTCAATGATGTATATGTTATGTTTAAAAAGCATATTGCATTACTTTTAAAGGTGCTGTATGCAGAAATCGCTCCGCCATTTCCGGGTTGCTAAAATTTGAATAGTTTGCCTAATTACAGTTTGTGACAAAACAAGCAATGCATAGTTTAGAGAATCATTGTACCATCTAAACCGCTGTGAAATATATTTTCAATAACTAAAAATATAGTATTTTCAGCTGTTTGAAGCTGGTGTACAAAACGGACAGTAAAAGATGTAAAAAAAAAAAAAAGAAAGAAACGTATGAACGTGAAGCATAGAAATAGCGCATATAGAACATATCTACCGCTTCTTAGACTTGCTTTCAATGACAATGACAGATCTATAACTCACATTCCTATGTGAATTTAGTCGGGGTTGCCCAAAAAGTTCCATATTGCAGCTTTTAATAGGGAAATACTTGTTTTTGTTTCAAAACAGGTCATGGTGAGGCTCTACTTGAAGGTAACAGAACCAGTAGATGGAGCTCTAGCGCTACTGGTGACGGATAAATACAGCTAACCATTCAGCGCCATTTAACTCTCCAACCTGCTCCATGTCTGCAATTAAACTGCTCATGATTAGCAGTACTTTGGCTGACATCGCCCATATAAATGGCACATTTGGTGCCGAAAAGCTTCTTCTATTCCTAATTGATGAGAGTATGAATTGTGTTAGGTCCTTCAGATTGTAGAGGGCCAGGGCCACAGCTCCCGGTACACAACACCAATCTGCTCCCGCTGAGATCTTTATGAATTCAGTCTTGCTCCTGTCTTTATATGAAAATAGGAAAATGAGGCCATTGGAGTTTTTTTTTCTGTGTTTGTTCCTGTTTTTCCTCGGTTCTTGTAAAGGCTGAATCATGGTGGCTTGTATAGCCTGTAGTCAGAGCCGGTCTCGAGTTAGAAGCTGAGGCGTGTTGCTGTAGTGTACATTGTAATAAAGAGGGCGGGAGGGAGGGGTCAGAGAACAGCCTCTCTATAATGTCTTCTTCTCTCTTTCTCCTGCAGGTCCAAGCGTCTGTCTGAGGACAGAGGGAGTGCGAGTCTGTAAATGTAAGTGTCTTGATTTTCTGAATGAATATAATACTAAGTACTATGAATATGTATAATAGTAATGTAACATATTGTTTTATAATAACACAATACACGAACAATAGTAATGATAATCTTAATAACAGTTAATGATCTGGGAAAGGTGAGTAACTTTCCTGCTCGGAAACTTTACAATAACCATCACAAAAGTCCAGCAAAAAAAGTGCAAGGTTCTTGAGGCCGTTAGCTATTTCAGACGCTCAGTAGCTGTGCATGATGGAGTCACTTCAAGTATCTGACGAATCTAACCCAGCCTAGAGGCGTTGTGGATGGAACCACGTGTATCCTGACCATCCACCCTTGTCAGTTCTGACAGGCCATCAAGCATGTCTTTATCCATATCAATGTTACTGCTCCTGTACAGTACACAGAGAACATCCCTCCTAGCTGCTACCCTCCCCCGGCTCCCATCCCATCTGCTCACCCACCCGGTGACTGATGACCCCTCTGGTGTGATTCGCTTGACACACACGCCCTCACTCACCCACCCACTCACACAGACTCGCACCCCCTGCAGGATGAGTAGTGAATGCAGCTACTAGTACTCTGCCCACGCCTGTCTCACCCTCCACTCATCCATCCACTCATCCCTCCCATCCCTCCCTCCCTCCCTTCCCCCCCTCCACTGTTCTCTCCCCTCTTCTCCCTTTGGTGTGTCTGACGGCGCTCCACGCTGCCCCATGCTGATTTCCCACAATCCCCCCCGTCAGCAGTGGGCCGCTCAGAACTCGCTACCCATGAGCACTTCTCTCCTCGCTCGTCTTTTCTTAGGGGAGGCAGCGTGGGGGCAGCGTGTTGTGTATTGTACAGTAATGCACAATGTCAAGCCCCCTGAGAACAGAGAAAGGCGTAGGGTAAGATGGGGGGGGGGGGGTCGGTCAGGGAGACTCTCACCCTACATTGAGAGGATTAAGAGTTAGCCAATGCAGAGAGGTTAGCTGGGTAATGTGGATTGAGTCTCTATCACGGCAGATACATATCTATCGTTTGAAACTGATCCCGCCTGTGCTCTGAGGACCCATTGACCATAGTTAGTGTTTAGTTAGTTTATTAAAACATCCAGAGGTCTAGTACCTGTTCAAGACATGTGGATCTATTAGAAGGTTCTGTTTGTTTCGTTTTGGCGTATGTTTCGAAACTGAGAGCTGCCATTTTAGGATATTGAGACTGCGCATCTGCGATGCTGCGCATCTGTGATTTCACAAAATGGCGGATGATGTTGGGATGAGCACAGAAGGTATGTGTGCGAAGCCGAAGTAGGCCTGTGTTTCGCAAAATGTCCGTATTTTAATGAATATAAAAGAATTATGACACTTGAAATAGTTCTTATTTTTCTGTTGAGCAGCCTAAACCACAGTAATCCTGTTACATGTCTTTAGTTTGTCAAATGTATCTTTTGGAATATTGTGACTTTTTTTGTCAAAATGATCGTGACAGACAGATAGATTTTCAGGGCAATTTTCAAAGCTCCCTAAAATCCTATTTGCCAGTAGAACAAGTAACAGAGTCGACTATTACTCCTATAAATATTTTTTTAAATTCCATTTGTTTACGTGTAGAATTTGGCGGCCATTTCTTCCCGTTTTCTCAAGTCAATTGAATATCCGTGTTTGACATTTTTTACATTAAATAGTGGACATAATTCATTATTATAGTTTAGAAGTCTCTAAGGCTTAAGAATGAGGGAATTTTACACTTTGGTAATTATTTACGGGGCTTGAACGAGGCTAATTTACAGTGTGGGCTGAGTTATTAATACTGAAATATAGCTTCTAAGTCCATGTCCTTGACCACATTGAAAATGAGCAGGGAGACGGCCCCACTAAAAGGCCATTTCACCTGCACATTGTTCAATTCTCACATAATTACCATCCACATTACTTTGTATTAGAAGAACAGGAAATGTATAGCAATACTGTGCTCTTAAAAAAAAGACAACAAAAAGCAATTAACGTTGAATTCCTCTTCAACGGCTTTTGTTATCGTTCAAGAGTTGTCCTATTTGAGAAACTGCAAAGAGGTGGACTTAAAAAGGAAAATACTGTTAACAGTCATATTAATTGCGAGTTGATTATTGCGAATCGTAAGCGGACGTAAAGGTTCAGTAGTTTACAATGAACTTTTTTAATTAAAAGGGATTTGCGTGATTGAAATGACTTATACATACCTTGTTAATGGGTTATCAAAATGAACAGGCCTCTATGGTTGAATAGTGCATTGGAACGACTTCCAAGTGAGTTGTGGAGAATTAAAATGGTGCCCTCCGGACTCACTAAAATGTCCAATTTTAAAAATGTTACATATACATATACATAATGAGTCAATTGACATTTAATTACCATATATTTAACTATAGCGTTCTGTAATAAAAATGATTGAAATGCGTACGTTTTCCAGTCATTACAATGGTACGTAATGTGAAATATAGAGTAAATACAGGCCTAACTGAAACAACCTGGCACAGAACAAGCCACAAAAGCGCTGACTCCAAATCGAGTCTCACTGACCACCACCCAGTAACCAACACGCTTACTGGTGCACTTAATCGTCGCAGCAAAAACAAAACTCTCAACATCAGCAGTGCTCAAAAAACTGTACCTCGTGACGATCCAGTTGAGTGTCCGATAATGTCGACTCTCCTCGCCGCATGGGCGATACCTTTGCGGTCTTTTGTGCAGGCCGGAGGCTCTGCCTGCCTGTCGTCTAATGCCTCTGTATGCCTGTACTCCTTCTCAATCCCCTTTCAACTGCCTGTCTGGGCTAGAGAGATAAGGGCAAAGTTGTATTCTCAGAGACGTAATACACCTGCAATCTGCAGCGGTGGGGCTTGGTGATGCTATCATTAAGGGAATATTTACCTCTCGCCGTGAAATCCAAGCCGGTCACGCAGCGCGTGGCGAGGGTAGGTGAGAGAGGGCCGAAGAGGCGACACGGTGGAGAGGGATTGATGCGGAGGCTGACGCACGCACAAACATAGACACACACACACTGAATTGCCCTGAATGGCTGCTCTTAACATCGCAAATGTAAATATGAAAGCTTTTTCAGAATACTTCACAAAGAAATTGCACTTGTGCGGTTTCAGTCTTTCAGCACCACAGATGAGACGTAGGGTAGTAAAAGTCGAGTGGAACTCTCTCTGCATTCACTATGAACTGATTACAGACGATTTGACATGTATTGATGTGAGGCAGGATGTCTTCATCAAGAACTAGTACAAACTCCTTTCAGTTCTACAGGCTCTGGCACTGTAGTTTCACCGCAGTCAGATGAAGACCGCATACTGTTCTGCTTCGGTATCCCAAGGGCCCGAAACTCGGCTATTCCTTTTCAAGCCACTGTCAGACATACAGTGGATAGCGAAGGCTGTATCCCTGTAAGCCAATTACTGTCCGGCTGTCCCCCAGCAGGACATAACATGGGGTGGTGGTACAGTATTTATTGCGTCCCTGGTATAGATTGTGTCCAGTACCAATACTGCTAATACAGTAGGATGTTGTTAAGTCATCAAACTGTTGCTCATCAGGACTGGTGCTGATGATGCCATTAGTTTTCTGTTCTTATCAAAGAACTGCCAGGATATCAACCTTCCAAAATGGCAGTCATGCTGAATTTGATGAGAACATGGAACATGTGAGAGCAGTTGCATGAATTTGGATGGTCTAACCCAAGGGAATTGAAATCTTACCCTATGTGGTCCGGAGCCCGCTGGTTTTCTGTTCTACCTGATAATTAATTGCACCCACCTGGTGTCTCAGGTCTAAATCAGTCCCTGATTAGAGAGGAAGAATACCGCTGTGTTAGATGAAAAGGAAAGGCCATGGGATCACTTTTAGGAGGACTGGTAACAAGCTGGAGGCATGCGGCTCAGTGGGGAAGTCGGAACTACTTCTCACAAGTCACTCTGTGCAGGAATACGTTGTTTGTGTTGGCGTGTGATTGTGTCAAGCAGCCATTTTGTTTGTGGCGCCACAACAGCATCCAAGTCACCAAATCAATCCCTAGGAAAATGCAGAGGCACAATAGGGATTTTGTGGCGTCAGAGTTTTGTTCTGAAGGTTGTTTATAAATGTCAAAACCGCCGACACATCACTTTGAGAGGCTGAGGCGCTAAATAGATTTTGGCTGTTTTTGTTTACAGATGTGCCAATTTAAAATTCATGAAAACAAACAAACACTTAGTGCTTCTTTGCAGCCTCTTCATAACAAAGATATTCCCCCATAACTCTAATATATCTCACACCCAATGTGAGACTAAAGCTATAATGTATTCTAGGTGATTTCTTCTTTGTCTTGTGTACTTAAGCCGTTTGTCCCTGTGTATTTAGCTCAAACAGTAAATGGAAATGATAATATGATTCATCCTTCACTGTAGAGTTAAATGCCGTGTGTTGTGTTCCTCTTACTAAACAACCACATAGGCAGCTAGCTGTATACATTGCCCCAACTGGAAATTAATTGGACTTGTTTAACAGGTAGACCTTGAGGTGAGGGAAGCTTGATTAAAAACCCGGATTAATGTGACTCTGGAAGTAGAAACTCATTTGACCCTTTGACTTGGCTGACTTGGTTCACACAGGAAACGGCCCTCAACATTTGGTTACCGTGTAGGAATTAGGCCCAGTCAACTCCACATCGAGACCCCATCTCAGTGCTAAATGAGGAGCTCTGGGAGGTTGGCGGAGACTATCAAGCTTTGTAATGAGTCTGTGGTCTGTCATTCTTTTTATTGTTCCAGAATCAGTTTTTGATTTAACAACTTGGGGAAAGAAAAGGTTTGAAATGAAATGTGTAGCCTGAAAGCATTCAGAAATCCCAATCTGAATTTGTTTGAGTAGTCATTTTGCTCCATAAAGGTCTAATTATTACAGCTGTAATCTTTAATCATCTTTTAATTCTGATATCATGTAGTCTTTACTAGAGCAGCAGTAAAGTTTTTAGCCCCAGTAGTTAAGGCTAATTATTTGGGAAATGCTCAAAGCAGAAAATAAGTGTTATGATATTCATCCACCTTGGTTCTATTTAAAATGAGCTCACTCTGTTGTTCTCAAAGTCAAGAATCATCTTCTTTGGACTGTCTTTTCAAGTTTTAATTTGAACAAGTTTGAGTTTGAGAATATTGCACTTCAGCTCTCTAAGGCAATCAGCACCATTCTGAACATAATCTATTTTCAATAATTACATGCTGCACTTACACTGCATCAGGCCGGCATGACAGTGTGCAATTAAACCTACGTGTTGCCCCGGTGAACGGATGCATTTGGTTGATTCAGGGAATTAAGGCCATCCTGTCTCTCAGATGGTCGTTTTTAAAACATCTGGCACAATGAGGGGGGGGGGACTGGAAAGAGAGAGGAAACAACGGGGAGAGAAGGAGAGCGAGACGGTAAGGGAAAGAGAGTGGTTTGGGTTTTTGGTCAAGTTTCATCCACTCTCCTGAGGAGGATCATCTGCTCTAGCTGAATTCCCTCCATTACTCATGTGTTTACAGAACATATACGGGGACGTAGGAACTGTGTGCTCAGTCATTTGCCCCGGATAAGCAAATGACGCAATTTCAGCGCAACGCAGATTTGTTTTATCTGGCTCTGTGGAGCGCTAGCCCTGCCTACCCCCGTTTGCTTTCCCTTGTCTTTAAATAGGGTCAGCCTTGGCTGGCTTCTAGACAGGACTGCCATGTCTTCTGGGAGCAAGACTGTATGCTGTACTCTCTCCACCAGAAAAATAAAATGGCCTCCATTGTGTCTTGTAGATATAAACAGACACAGTCAGACATCAGCTGTGCATACAGATGGCATACGGGCACGGTTCACCACTGTATACATCACGTCACCTCACAGTACATCAGGGACTTAGTTGGAAAAGTTTGAGGGATGGATTTAAGGAAAGAGGGATGAGGGAAAGTATCTGAGTGTTTCTGAATGATCGGCGCTGGGAGAGAGGGAAAGAGGGATGCCGAGGCTGACAAAGTCACGGAAGGAGGAGGAAGGAGAAGGGTGCTGACAGCCTCGTATGACGGACGGTTGATCCAAGCTCCGTTTTTGTGCTAAGAAGCTGCCAAACATGCACCTCTGACCTCAACGGCAATTTGTCCTATCGGCCCAGACAGGCTCCAAGTAAAAAATAAAAAAAAAATGCGGGATGATGGGTGTTATCTGACAACCTATCATTTCGCTTCCCCCAAAGTCTCTTGCATCACGTTGAATGATGAAACTTTGCCAAAGGATCTGTTGTTTGCAGTAATCTGACACTCACGCTTACTTTTTGTCAATCTAGTCATGTTAATTTAGGCCTTCCTGTCTTTGTGTCATAATAATCAATTGAATATATGGTAAGGTAAAAATAGATTCATGATGAGTTGTAGACCCCAATGATGAGACTGTAGACCCCAATGTTAAGTTTTAGATGTATCTGTGCCAGTCATGTTTAATTTAACTCTTTTAATATTACATCTATGAACTGCAATTCAGAAATAGACAATATGAACATGGCAGCACACAGAGGCCCTATTCAACTGCTCCAGCACCTATCAAACCACTGATTTAGAACCTTTCAGAATATTCCACTCCAATTTTAACCTTATAAAATCCCACTTGACATAAATAGCGAACGTCGTTCAGAAGAGCATGTAGCTAACCAGAGATGCAACCGAGAGGTTTCTAACGGCGCCGTGACATTTGGGGAAATGACAGGAACCTTATAAAACAAATGGGCGAGCCGGTGACAGTCTGGTAATAAGATTGTTTTACCTCACTGCATCAGTGCCTTTGATACTGCCATGGTAAATCAGGGGCTGTGTCCCAAATGGCAACCTGTTCCCTACATTGTGCACACATTTTGTCAAGAGCCCGATGAGTTACACTATGTGCCCTGGGCCCGGTTTCCCTATAGCGATGGAACTTAGGCTTATGAGTGTTTTTTTAACGACGCATCTTTCCTACAACAGCCAAAGATGTAACATGCGTTTCCCAGAACACCACGCAGAGAGAACGTTCGCTAAGTGCCTCGTTGGAGAATCTGTCGATTCTGATACGATCGAAGGAAAGGGAGTCCTCGGATCAGCTTTCTCCTTTCAAATCTTACCTTAACGTTAGAATTACTTCACAATACTGACGACGGATCAGCTACTAGAGGAATATTACCACCTACATTAAATGTATTTCAATAGGATTGAAATAGGCCTATAGCCAACTGTTAATATTTTAATGCAGTGTTCTCAGTTTTCATTTGAAGCAGCTTTTTATGTGTCACTTGTTTTTATCAGTTGCAAAGACATTGGCAACTTTGTTTGTAGTCAACTTTGTTCTGAAGTTGTCAGCGGAGAGACAGATAAACCATGTGATTCTATGTTTAGCAGAGATCTTCTGTGTATAAAGTGACACGGGAGGGCAAAAAAGCATCGGACACACTTAGCTGTTCTGTTCTACGAGTAGTCTGAGGCAGGCGTTAGATTACCAGTAGTCTGAGGCAGGCATTAGATTACCAGTAGTCTGAGGCAGGCGTTAGATTACAAGTAGTCTGAGGCAGGCGTTAGATTACCAGTAGTCTGAGGCAGGCGTTAGATTACCAGTAGTCTGAGACAGGCGTTAGATTACAAGTAGTCTGAGGCAGGCGTTAGATTACAAGTAGTCTGAGGCAGGCGTTAGATTACCAGTAGTCTGAGGCAGGTGTTAGATTACCAGTAGTCTGAGGCAGGCGTTAGATTACCAGTAGTCTGAGGCAGGCGTTAGATTACCAGTAGTCTGAGGCAGGCGTTAGATTACCAGTAGTCTGAGGCAGGCGTTAGAATACCAGTAGTCTGAGACAAGTAGTCTGAGGCAGGCGTTAGATTACCAGTAGTCTGAGGCAGGCGTTAGATTACCAGTAGTCTGAGGCAGGCGTTAGATTACCAGTAGTCTGAGGCAGGCGTTAGATTACCAGTAGTCTGAGGCAGGCGTTAGCTTACCAGTAGTCTGAGGCAGGCGTTAGATTACCAGTAGTCTGAGGCAGGCGTTAGCTTACCAGTAGTCTGAGGCAGGCGTTAGATTACCAGTAGTCTGAGGCAGGCGTTAGCTTACCAGTAGTCTGAGGCAGGCATTAGATTACCAGTAGTCTGAGGCAGGCGTTAGCTTACCAGTAGTCTGAGGCAGGCGTTAGCTTACCAGTAGTCTGAGGCAGGCGTTAGACTACAATCGTTTTCAAGTGCAACGTTAATAACGATGGTTTTGGAAAACGGCTTGGAGATTTAACGGTGCTCCTATGAAGGTTCTAACGGTGACATTAGCCTTAAGATGCTTTTGGGGGAACCGGGCCCAGGTTAAAAGTAGAGCACTATAAAGGGAACAGGGTGCCATTCATTTTGAAACGCATCCATAGTAAATCAGACTGTCCCAAATGGCACCCTATTCCCTACATGGTGCAGTACTTTTGTCAAGAGCCCTATGGGTTACCCTCTGGGCCCAGGTCAAAAATAGTGCTCTATAAAGGGAATATTATACCATTTGGGATGCATCCATAGTAAATCAGGATTGTGTTCTTGGCAGAGAGGCCATATTAATTCTTCTTTCATAGCACTCAGGGGGGACTGAGAGAGAGCGAGAGAGCCTGGCCCCATTGCTGATTCAGGGTACAAGTCACACCAAAGGACAAGGTCGTTGGCCAGGCCCAGTGATTTAGGCTTAATTTAGTGCTAATAGCAGAATGTGAAATGTCCCTTTAACTCCCCAGACATGATATAAAAATCCCATCCAAAACCTTGCTTTAGCAGGGAAGCAGAAGGAAACTAAAGGAAAGGAGGAAAGGTATCTGAGTTGATGGGAAATCATGGATTCTGAAGTAGTTTGATTGTATGTTTTAGTATGTTTTCCTTTCAAGTGTAGTACTGGAATGCAATATAATTTTTAAGTATGAAGGAACCCCGTAATAATTTACTTTTATATGCTGTTTTAAAAATATATCTTTGTTGGTAGTTTTACGAGTTTGATTTACATTCACTTTGAGAAGATAACTCATTTTTATAGATATACAAATAAGTTATAATGTAATGTGTTGCGGTTCTGTTTTCGTTTTTCGAAAACAAAGGAAATGATATTGTAGTTCTACCTCAGTGTATGAAATGGGGTACAAATTGAATGTTGTATATTACAATTATATACTATTGACTTTGGCAGCATCTATTTGATGGAAATGTATAGTTTGATTATAAAAATCTTTATTCTCGTTATTTAATTGTCTCGTTTATTGAGAATAACATTATTTTTTAAGTATACATTTTTTTCAGGATATGGAGGTTTTTAAATTGTTTTGATAAACAGTAGCCTACATGTTTACTCCTGCGTGATCCTCTGCTAAATTAAAAACAACTACATTGTTATTCATTTCATTGTATTTAAGTTCACTCAATTTCACCTTTTCTATATTGGTCCTATTTTCAACTGTGAGCAGAGTATCTAAGATGTATAGAATAATGCTTTTTAAGATGGAGTGAGACGGTTTGAAGGTTCAACCAGGGTAAGGGATGCAACTGCTGTAGGCCAAGACCAAAGTGACGGGCTAGGGAAGCGAGTGAAGAGGGGGACCGACACTGCAACAAATCCATAATTGAAAATCAATATGTGAGGGAAAGCTTTGGCTAAGCGGGTGAAAGGAGGTTCAATTGAGACTGCACTGCAGAGAGCACTGTTGTCCTGACGTTAGTTACATTCACCTTTTTAAGGCAGAAATGAATGACCTCTATGTCCTATCAATCATAGTTCTATAGTTTCAGTAGATATACATGTTTATGCAATATATATATATATATATATATATATATATATATATATATATATATATATATATGTATATGTGTATATATATATATATATATATATATGTATATATATGTATGTATGTATGTATGTATGTATGTATGTATGTATGTATGTATGTATGTATGTATGTATGTATATGTGTATGTATATATATGTATATATGTATGTATGTATGTATGTATGTATGTATGTATGTATGTATGTATATGTGTATGTATATATATGTATATATATATATATATATATATATATATATATATATATACTGTATATATAATTGTAAAATGTTAGTGTTCATGCTTAATATGTTTTAGAAAGAAGATCAGTTGATATTCTGTTTTTGCCAGGTCCTTATATACTGTACACCTGGAACTCAATTATACTTTTCCTTAAACAATAGATTATTCCGTTTTTATTGTTTATTTACAAATATAAAACATGTTAAGCATCTCATTTAAGTACATGACAGTTTGGCGGGAGGTTACTTCAAAACTCAACACGTTCATCTAGTTGTGTACAGTGTAGGCGTAACAGAAAGAGAGGTAGACAGATGGCTAAATAAGTTAACAAATAAGCAACTATCCTCTCAGCTACAGTAAAAAGGAGATTTTTATGGGCAACCACGAGCCCATGTATGCCATCAAATGAGATTTTTGTTTGTGTTGTCAGGTGCAGCTCCGAAGGGACGCTTAACTTTGTCAATTAGTGCACTAGCGATTTTTTAATTTTGTCTTCCCTACCTCAAATGTTGACCACGAGGGAAATGTAGAGGTTTAAAGAGTGTAACCAGCACGTTAATGTGCAAACTTAATTAAGGCAACTGTAGAAACCCATTATAGGTACCTTGGAATTAGCCAGTCAATCTCCAGCATCTAAATTGAATTTCTTAGCTTCGCAATGGTACCCAATGAGTCCCGTCTAGAGAGCCAACGGTGACCTCCTGGGTTCAATTTGGGATGTGGTGAACACACATAAAAATGTACACTTATATTAGCTACGATAGAGAAGTCAATTAAGAAACTGCTTCGGCAATCCAATTATAAGTCTGTAGACAATTCCTCCCTCCTTTTTTCCATAATGAAGAAAGTAAAAACACATGGGGGTTTTAAATGGGCTTTTATTTTTCTTCTCCCTTCATTTTACTGTCTTAAAGAGAAGGAGAAGACATGTTATTGACTTTCAATTTAAATTAAAAGACTTCCTTAAATTCGATGTCAAGGAATCTGGTCTGAGGAAAGCTAGAAGCTAGGGCCTAACCGTTTGCTATTAGATTAAGTCCAATAATGAACAAAGTAATGGACACCTTGTTAAATCGCATTGTTCTCATTTATCGCCACGGTCACCGGAGACAAACACTCTTTGGTCGGTGCTCCCTGAAGAACTCTGAACCCTCAGTTCAATTTCCAACAGTATTATGCAGCTAATTTCTAAGCAAGGTCCAGTGGATAGAGATGTTTTTGGAGACAACCAGACAAGTAATTCAGTTTTACAGTGAAAAGCGTTGCACCGGCGTGTCTGTTGTGTTGAGGAGCGCTCATTCTCTAATGGAATTAATGGCCTGTGATATTTATGTTTAGCTGCACATAGACAATGAAGTTGTAACAAAGGTGTGGTGCCGTATGCGTCGTCGCATTGTTCAACACAAACTAGTTTGTGTCTGGGCAAGCATGATAGAGACAAGAGTAATTGAAATGCATAGGCCTGTTCCCTCGCTCTCCCTACACAAAGTGTGATGGGCATTGTTAAGTTTGTTCGACACGGCTAATATTGTTGTTTGGATGAATCCGTCTTGGAGATACCATGAAATCTCCATAGATTCCATCCGATCTCTTAACAAGCTGATCCTTTTTGTTCTCTTTTAAGTTGACTTTTTCGTTGTCATACATTGGCCATACTTTTGACATTCTAAGATCTCTCATGAAAAATCCTACATGTATATGTGCAAGAGTAGTAGTGTTTTCATGATCAAAATATAATTGGCTGTAGAATTGAAGTGCAACAACTGACTGCATAGAAGTCAAGAGTGTCTCTTGCCAGAAATAGCTCAAAGATAATGGTGTGAATATAAATGTGCTTTGACAATGTAGTGTCAAAACTTAACATTGTTTGAGAGATGAGAAAAACATTGGGGGGGGGGGGGGGGTGTAACTGAAATACTACCAGTGACCTAATTGGTTGCTGACTGACTGTATGCCATATTTCTGACTGGTTAGAATGCCAACCAATCACTGCTTCATATTATTTAAAAAAGCTGTTCTATTTGTCCTTCTCTCAAATCCCCTCCGCCCTCCTCAACACTTCTGCTCCCACTCGGGTAGAAACACATCAACCAATAGAACGGCTGCAAATTTTACCACCAATTTCCCTCCTTCTTTCCATCTCAATCTTAGAAATTGTTCCCCCAATCTAAATTCATTTACATTTTATTTGTTTGACTTTCAGCAAATGATCCAGCCTGTTCCTCAGAACATCAACATTACATCATAATGACCGATGCATAAACAAGCAGCTTGCCATGACAACCTATCACTCATATCATGGTGACTCAATGCTAGATAGCTCTAGAGCAATCCTTTAATATGAATGAAATCGATGTCAAATGAGAACCACCCATCTGTTTTGCTATGCAACTAGGCCATTATCCCATCAGGCTGTGCTATTGCACCGAACTCCTAGTTCCGTACTTACGTCCTGTGCATGTGACATACATTTGTCATATATTCCAGCCAATGCAGCTATCTACTGGGGCGGATGGCTTCCTTCTGCAGAGTCAGGGAACAGGAATGAGAGGGAATAATCTTCGTCTGAAAGGCTTTCCATAAAAAATAAAAATAAACTTCTGAATAATCCCCTTTTTCTATATTTAGGGTAGCAGAGAGGAATATATGTCAGGGAGTCGAGACGCCTGCAGTTGTAGGTGAACGTTTTGAGATGGGAGAGTAGGAGCTAAACCCTCCCTTGTAAAACCCAACCAGGCTTCACCCACCCCATTTAAAATCCTATACACGCTTCAGGTGATATGGTGTCAGAAAGATCTCTACTCCAACCAGAAAGAGCTAAAACCAAATCCCGAAAGATCAGTGTGGAGAACCTTTGCTGGCCAGCTTACTGTCATGGCCGCCATAGGGGTGTCTCCTTTTTTCACTCACTGTACAGCGTGAAAATAGAACCGCCGCTCTGTCAAAATGTGTAAACATAGACGTTGTCACATCAATAGCTCCCAAAAAAACCCTGTGCATATTACCTTCTCCGTCTATGAGACAAAACAAAGCAGATATTTGCATGCCGTGGCCACTGCAGTAGTCTGTATCCACTGCTCCTTTCCCCTTTCCAAAGCTTTCATCCCTCCATCCTCATCCCGCCATCCACACCCAGTCATTATATTCCTGTGTTTTATACTGGACAATCAAATGAGATCCCTCCAACTAAACAAAGGGAAGAGCAAAGGTTCCAATCAATACCAATGTCTTTCATATGGAGATGTGTCACAGCAGGATGCTATAGGTAGAAAATACCCAGCCATCCCTCCACTGGATTCCCTGCCAGAGCAGAGCACTATGATGATGACTGTGGGGATTTGTACAACACAGCTCTTTAACATTGTGTGTGTATTAAATAAAACAATTAAAAGTGAAGATTAGTTAAGTGTAGTTATGTACATTATATAGTGATAGGGTTAACCTTATTGTTGGGAATGTACAAAAATATTGCTTGGTGCATATTGCAAAAATATTGGTGCATACTGCAAGATTACGGCTTACTATTGACTGTTTCATTCTAAAAAGTAGCTACATATGCAGTTGTTAACATCATTGCAGTAGCATTGCTAAGCCCAGTGGTCTGATTATGAATGTAAAAAGACGCAAATTCCACAGCAACCCTTAGGAAATGGAAAACGAGAGCACTGAAAAATAAACAAAAAATTCTGCCAAAGTCAAACATTATGGTAAAAAAAAATTGTGCTGTATTTGCACAATTGCACGTTTACAAGTCGTGCTATTCTGTTAATCTCCTTTAGATGTTTTCCCCTCAGTCCGTCGGAACACGGTTCTAAAAGAATCCCTATTAGATAATAAAGATGCTGTGGGGCTCTCTCATCCTGCCGTGAATTCACTCCTCCTGTCGTATTTCTCCACACAGAGCCTCTCTTCTTTTGTTACATTTTTTTTTAAGAGAAGAGAGAATAAAGAAAGAAAAAAACAAGGACAACTATTCCCACCTCAAGGAGAGGAGGAAAGAGAGAGGAGGCTAAGGAGGAGATTGGGTGATGAATTTAATTCTGCAAGTTCAGAGAGATTTCTTAGTTTGACATGCTCGGCGGGGGGCCTTTGAGAGCTTGGCAATGTCTCCAGCACTGCAAGCTTTGAAAATCTCTCCTCGGCAGCCCTAGCCTGGTATCAAAAGCCAAGGATAATGCTCCCTTCGAGGTAAAGCATCCTGGTGAATAGAACCTCCTAGCCTCCCTTTTATTTATTCATTTGCGTTATATCAGAAAGCAGGGGAGATAATGCATGAAAGGCCCGGGAGAGAGGAGGCTGGGGGTGATTGGAAGAATGAACAAACAGGGTATATATTGTTATTGTTCCTCGTTTCTGTATTCAGGAAGCATTGTTTGTTTCCTAACTAGTCTTCTGGTAGCTATGCTTACGATATACTACTCCGATGTAAAACCCTTCTCTGTTGTTTGAACTCTAGGATCATTGAAGTAGGCAGCCATATTGTACAGGTCTACATTGGCCCTCCTTCTCACTCTGTGGGGCACCGTTTTTTTGTCGTCTTCTCCAGGTAACTAATTACCTGTCTACACATGTTGTAAGCCCATTGTAATATCCCAAGGTAAAATTTTGGGAGGACATTTTTAGAGAATAAACTACACTGTGTGCAAATGCTTGCACACCTACAGGTGTGGATAAAAACCGGTGCGCGCACACACACACACACACACACACACACACACACACACACACACACACACACACACACACACACACACACACACACACACACACACACACACACACACACGGAAGCTCAGTCAATATCAGCTCAACTGAAGCTACCCAATGCAAAGTCAATGCACCAGTAATGTGATGGATAGCCTATGCTGCCTTTTGGACACCAGGTATTGACGCAATACTATCTGTACACCTGCACAATAAACACACCTCCCATCTGAATATGTGAATGATATCCATTCGTTCACAAATAGATATCGACTTTTTAGACGCTATTAACATCTCTTTTGAAATGATTGAGGGTGCTGCCATTTTTCAAGCAAAGCCTAAAAAAGGTGAAAAAATGCAACAAAATCAATGGTTGCTATGAAACAACAGATAATAGAAATGTGCTTGTTTAAAGTGTTTATGTTTTAGAGATGTTGGTATACTTGATTTACTGTTCACTTCTGTTGAATCATAGCTACCGTATTACATGTAAAATGGATCTTCTGTTTAATCATAGCTACCGTTTTACATGTAAAATGGATCTTCTGTTGAATCATAGCTACCGTTTTACATGTAAAATGGATCTTCTGTTGAATCATAGCTACCGTATTATGTGTAAAAGGGATCTTCTGTTGAATCATAGCTACCGTATTATGTGTAAAATGGATCTTCTGTTGAATCATAGCTACCGTTTTACATGTAAAATGGATCTTCTGTTGAATCATAGCTACCGTATTATGTGTAAAAGGGATCTTCTGTTGAATCATAGCTACCGTATTATGTGTAAAATGGATCTTCTGTTGAATCATAGCTACCGTATTATGTGTAAAATGGATCTTCTGTTGAATCATAGCTACCGTTTTACATGTAAAATGGATCTTCTGTTGAATCATAGCTACCGTTTTACATGTAAAATGGATCTTCTGTTGAATCATAGCTACCGTTTTACGTGTAAAAGGGATCTTCTGTTGAATCATAGCTACCGTTTTATGTGTAAAAGGGATCTTCTGTTGAATCATAGCTACCGTATTATGTGTAAAAGGGATCTTCTGTTGAATCATAGCTACCGTTTTATGTGTAAAAGGGATCTTCTGTTGAATCATAGCTACCGTTTTACATGTAAAATGGATCTTCTGTTGAATCATAGCTACCGTATTATGTGTAAAAGGGATCTTCTGTTGAATCATAGCTACCGTATTATGTGTAAAAGGGATCTTCTTTAGAGAGTCTATTGGGATATTTCAGGAAACAGTTTGAGATGGTTGGACAGATATTAACTGAATATTAGAACCAACACAATTGTACTAATATTTTATTAATGTTAAATATTTCCTATAGTTGTTCGAAATAAAACAGCTGCTCACTATACTATCTTCACCCAGTGAGGCATTTATTTGTTTTAAACAGGACTTGGTATAATATCGCTACATGTAATTGCTAAAGGCTTTGCTTGTACAAAATGTGCCAAATTCTGTGTCTCTCATTATAAAAGTTCCCTGAGTTTCCTCAACATTAAAAGCACATTACTGTTTCAGGCCATGTCTCCTCTTTAAATTATTATCCTAAAGCACCTGCACTATTTCATTTGTTTATTTTCGGGGTGTTTTTTTGTCCCCCTTCCATACTTTTTTTCACTGATTGGCTTTAACCCGAGGCGCCTCAGTGCTTGCGTCCCAAATAGCACCCTACTCCCTATGCACTAAATAGGAAATGGGGTGCCATTTGGGACGCATGCAGTGACACCAGACACGTTAAATGACAGGGGCGGCTGCTATCCTCTCTAACAAAAGCGCCACACACCCTCCCACACTTCCCCAGCCCCGAATCATACCATGGCTCTAACAAGTTAATTTCACTTCGTGATCCTTCGATTGTGGAAAGTCTCCTGCCTCATGCCCAAAGGCCATGCCATCACAAGATGTACACTCCTCACCAGTTATAAAGAAGAAAGGGAAGGGAAAAAATAATGTAAATAGAAAGATATCAGAGGGGCGTGTTGTCGATTTACCGTCAGCTTATCGTGGATCTCACTTGTCACGGGCCTTGACCTGTCATGTAATATTACAGAGGCTACTGTTCAAGAAAGGCACAGCCGTGACAACAGATCAAGCTGGATGTTGAGACAACACACACGCTATCATTATGAAATCTATTTGAAATCCAGTTAATTTAACCTGAGCACTGATCTAGGATCAGCCCCATCCTGTCCATTAAATCGTATACATTATGATCTAAAAGGCAGAATTGATCCTAGATCAGCTCTCTGACACTTGTGAATATGGACCCAGGTCTTTTTTTCATTACCTGCAGTCAGACTGTTTACTAACATACACGTATCTGCCACCTGCATCCATCTAAAGGTGAATTTAAAGTACATCCCTGCCATGTTGTTTTCTTTGGAAAGCCACGGCAGCTGTCGAGCTCTGCAGACTTTCTGCTCAGACCATGACACGAGAGTGAAGGCCAAGACACTCAGAGACTCTAATTAAGTCTGCTTAACGAGAAATCAGGTCCTTGTTTTGGAGAGAGGCCCAAGCTCGTGAAGGTGTGTGTGTCTGTCTGTATGTCTGTCTGTGTGTGCCGCGTGTGTGTGAGCCTGTGTGCGCATGCGTGTGTGTGTTTACACCAGACGAGTAAGGGGTCCACAGCTTGCTCTTCCTGCCGCAAGGCAATCTGCAACCAACACCAGCCCTCTGTCAGGTTTTAGCCAATCCACCGTGGGTACCAGATAATGGTACACAACAGAGGTAGCTAAGCACTGCATGCTCATGGAACCAGACTGAGCCGGTACACCTGCACAAGCTCCCCATCGTCCTGTTATTAGGCCTAGCTGTCCACTGGCTAGCTGTTACTGTTAGGCCTAGCTGTCCACTGGCTAGCTGTTACTATTAGGCCTAGCTGTCCACTGGCTAGCTGTTACTGTTAGGCCTAGCTGTCCACTGGCTAGCTGTTACTATTAGGCCTAGCTGTCCACTGTCTAGCTGTTAATGTTATGCCAAGCTGTCCACTGGCTAGCTGTTACTATTAGGCCTAGCTGTCCACTGGCTAGCTGTTACTGTTAGGCCTAGCTGTCCACTGGCTAGCTGTTACTATTAGGCCTAGCTGTCCACTGTCTAGCTGTTAATGTTAGGCCTAGCTGTCCACTGGCTAGCTGTTACTATTAGGCCTAGCTGTCCACTGTCTAGCTGTTACTGTTAGGCCTAGCTGTCCACTGGCTAGCTGTTGCTGTTAGGCCTAGCTTTCCACTATCTAGCTGTTAATGTTAGGCCTAGCTGTCCACTAGCTAGTTGTTACTGTTAGGCCTAGCTTTCCACTATCTAGCTGTTACTGTTAGGCCTAGCTTTCCACTATCTAGCTGTTAATGTTAGACCTAGCTGTCCACTGGCTAGTTGTTACTGTAAGGCCTAGCTTTCCACTATCTAGCTGTTACTGTTAGGCCTAGCTGTCCACTGGCTAGCTGTTACTGTTAGACCTAGCTGTCCACTGGCTAGCTGTTACTATTAGACCTAGCTGTCCACTGTCTAGCTGTTACTGTTAGGCCTAGCTGTCCACTGGCTAGCTGTTACTGTTAGACCTAGCTGTCCACTGTCTAGCTGTAACTGTTAGACCTAGCTGTCCACTGGCTAGCTGTTACTGTTAGGCCTAGCTGTCCACTGGCTAGCTGTTACTGTTAGACCTAGCTGTCCACTGGCTAGCTGTTACTGTTAGGCCTAGCTGACCACTGGCTAGCTGTTACTGTTAGACCTAGCTGTCCACTGGCTAGCTTCCTTTTGCTATCACTGTCTAGCCAATGAGTCCCAATTGTTATTATTTTTACATTACGCTTTTACATTGTGCGTCATCCAAAATGGCGTAGCAGTCGGACATGTGTTTGTCTTGTCCCGTCTTGTCCCATGTAAATAGTTGGTTTCATCGTTTTTTCCGTATATATTTTAATCTCACTTTTCACTATGATCTAAATATACTTTCCTGCAACCCGCCTCACCCAATGTGGTACGGATCTGCTATTTTTATACATTATAACTTGAACCTCCATCAGAAGCTATCCCGCTAACTAGTTACTAGCTAGTAGTCACTGTTAGCCACGGCTAGCGGTCTTCACATTTTAGCTCAGACACCAGCCAGTTTTAGCTCAGACAATACCTGCCAGTCTGCACAGCGCGATATCAACCCAGAGCATATCGGACTGCTTTTCTCCACTACATCACCGGATTCCTGCCGCAAGCTCTGGGCCATAACGCTGGATCACCGCAGCTAGCTAGCTGTAACCGAGTGGCTACTGCTGGTTAATCAAATCAAATTTATTTATATAGCCCTTCTTACATCAGCTGATATCTCAAAGTGCTGTACAGAAACCCAGCCTAAAACCCCAAACAGCAAGCAATGCAGGTGTAGAAGCACGGTGGCTAGGAAAAACTCCCTAGAAAGGCCAAAACCTAGGAAGAAACCTAGAGAGGAACCAGGCTATGAGGGGTGGCCAGTCCTCTTCTGGCTGTGCCGGGTGGAGATTATAACAGAACATGGCCAAGATGTTCAAATATTCATAAATGACCAGCATGGTTAAATAATAGTAATCATTGTGAACAGGTCAGGGTTCCGTAGCCGCAGGCAGAAAAGTTGAAACTGGAGCAGCAGCACGGCCAGGTGGACTGGGGACAACAAGGAGTCATCATGCCAGGTAGTCCTGAGGCATGGTCCTAGGGCTCAGGTCCTCTGAGAGAGAGAAAGAGAGAAAGAGAGAATTAGAGAGAGCATACTTAAATTCACACAGGACACCGGATAAGACAGGAGAAATACTCCAGATATAACAGACTGACCCTAGCCCCCCGACACATAAACTATTGCAGCATAAATACTGGAGGCTGAGACAGGAGGGGTCAGGAGACACTGTGGCCCCATCTGATGATACCTCCGGACAGGGCCAAACAGGCAGGATATAACCCCACCCACTTTGCCAAAGCACAGCCCCCACACCACTAGAGGGAAAACTTCAACCACCAACTTACCATCCTAAGGCCAAGTATAGCCCACAAAGATCTCCGCCACGGCACAACCCAAGGGGGGGCGCTAACCCAGACAGGAAGACCACGTCAGTGACTCAACCCACTCAAGTGACGCACCCCTCCTAGGGAGGGCATGGAAGAGCACCAGTAAGCCAGTGACTCAGCCCCTGTAATAGGGTTAGAGGCAGAGAATCCCAGTAGAGAGAGGGGAACCGGCTAGGCAGAGACAGCAAGGGCGGTTCGTTGCTCCAGTGCCTTTCCGTTCACCTTCACACTCCTGGGCCAGACTACACTCAATCATAGGACCTACTGAAGAAATTAGTCTTCAATAAAGACTTAAATGTTGAGACCGAGTCTGCGTTTCTCACATGGGTAGGTAGACCATTCCATAAAAATGGAACTCTATAGGAGAAAGCCCTGCCTCCAGCTGTTTGCTTAGAAATTCTAGGGACAATTAGGAGGCCTGCATCTTGTGACCGTTGCGTACGTGTAGGTATGTACGGCAGGACCAAATCGGAAAGATAGGTAGGAGCAAGCCCATGTAGTGCTTTGTAGGTTAGCAGTAAAACCTTGACATTAGCCCTTGCCTTAACAGGAAGCCAGTGTAGGGAGGCTAGCACTGGAGTAATATGATACATTATTTTGGTTCTAGTCAGGATTCTAGCAGCCGTATTTAGCACTAACTGAAGTTTATTTAGTGCTTTATCCGGGTAGCTGGAAAGTAGAGCATTGCAGTACTCTAACCTAGAAGTAACAAAAGCATGGATAGATTTTTCTGCATCAAATTTGGACAGAACATTCAGATTTTTGCAATGTTACGTAGATGGAAAAAAGCTGTCCTTGAAACAGTGTTGATATGTTCGTCAAAAGAGAGATCAGGGTCCAGAGTAACGCCAAGGTCTTTCACAGTTTTATTTGAGACGACTGTACAACCATCAAGATTAATTGTCAGATTCAACAGAAGATCTCTTTGTTTCCTGGGACCTAGAACAAGCATCTCTGTTTTGTCCAAGTTTAAAAGTAGAAAGTTTGCAGCCATCACTTCCTTATATCTGAAACACAGGCTTCCAGCGAGGGCAATTTTGGGGCTTCACCATGTTTCATTGAAATGTACAGCTGTGTGTCATCTGCATAGCAGTGAAAGTTAACATTATGTTTTCGAATGACATCCCCAAGAGGTAAAATATATTGTGAAAACGATAGTGGTCCTAAAACGGAACCTTGAGGAACACCGACATTTACAGTTGATTTGTCAGAGGACAAACCATTCACAGAGACAAACGGATATCTTTCCGACAGATAAGATCTAAACCAGGCCAAAACTTGTCTGTGTAGACCAATTTGGGTTTCCAATCTCTCCAAAAGAATATGGCGATCGATGGTATCAAAAGCAGCACTAAGGTCTAGGAGCACGAGGACAGATGCAGAGCCTCGGTCTGACGCCATTAATAGGTCATTTACCACCTTCACAAGTGCAGTCTCAGTGCTATGATGGGGTCTAAAACCAGACTGAAGCATTTCGTATACATTGTTTGTCTTTAGGAAGGCAGTGAGTTGCTGCGCAACAGCTTTTTTTTTAAAAATTGAGAGGAATGGGAGATTCGATATAGGCCGATAGTTTGTTATATTTTCTGGGTCAAGGTTTGGCTTTTTCAAGAGAGGCTTTATTACCACCACTTTTAGTGAGTTTGGTACACATCCGGTGGATAGAGAGACATTTATTATGTTCAACATAGGAGGGCCAAGCACAGGAAGCAGCTCTTTCAGTAGTTTAGTTGGAATAGGGTCCAGTATGCAGCTTGAAGGTTTAGAGGCCATGATTATTGTCATCATTGTGTCAAGAGATATAGTACTAAAACACTTGAGTGTCTCCCTTGATCCTAGGTCCTGGCAGAGTTGTGCAGACTCAGGACAACTGAGCTTTGGAGGAATACGCAGATTTAAAGAGGAGTCCATAATTTGCTTTCTAATGATTATGATCTTTTCCTCAAAGAAGTTCATGAATTTATTACTGCTAAAGTGAAAGCCATCCTCTCTTGGGGAATGCTGCTTTTTGTTAGCTTTGCGACAGTATCAAAAAGAAATCTCAGATTGTTCTTATTTTCCTCAATTAGGTTGGAAAAATATAATGATCGAGCAGCAGTGAGGGCTCTTCGATTCTGCATGATACTGTCTTTCCAAGCTAGTCGGAAGACTTCCAGTTTGGTGTGACGCCATTTCCGTTCCAATTTTCTGGAAGCTTGCTTCAGAGCTCGGGTATTTTCTGTATACCAGGGAGCTAGTTTCTTATGACAAATGTTTTTAGTTTTTATGGGTGCGACTGCATCTAGGGTATTGCGCAAGGTTAAATTGAGTCCCTCAGTTAGGTGGTTAACTGATTTTTGTCCTCTGACGTCCTTGGGTAGGCAGAGGGAGTCTGGAAGGGCATCAAGGAATCTTTGGGTTGTCTGAGAATTTATATCACGACTTTTGATGCTCCTTGGTTGGGGTCTGAGCAGATTATTTGTTGTGATTGCAAACGTAATAAAATGGTGGTCCGATAGTCCAGGATTATCAGGAAAAACATTAAGATCCACAACATGTGACAAAACTAGGTCCAGAGTATGACTGTGGCAGTGAGTAGGTCCGGAGACATGTTGGACAAAACCCACTGAGTCGATGATGGCTCCGAAAGCCTTTTGGAGTGGGTCTGTGGACTTTTCCATGTGAGTATTAAAGTCACCAAAAATGTGAATATTATCTGCTATGACTACAAGGTCTGATAGGAATTCAGGGAACTCAGTGAGGAACGCTGTATAGGTTAATGCCTCTGTCCCGAAGCAAGCTCCAGTTAGCCTTGCGCTAGTCTCGAGCTAGGCCCATCTCCCGGCTAGCCGAAGAGGTATACCCGCTAATTCGTGGGCTACAACACCTCATTTGCCAATTGGCCTGGACCTTTTATTGCGGACACGAAGCCCCGCCGATCCATCACGACTGGTCTGCCGACATAATCGTCCGTTGCTTTTCTGTTGTGATGTCGCCGAAGACCCATCAGCTAGCCCCTGCCCACTAGCTTTCTGAACGTCGTGCCTCCTGCTCGCCTAGCATAGTAGCAACTACCGAACAGCTTCCGGACTCACCTATTGCTGCTCATTTGACCCTATGATCACTCGGCTACACATGTCTCTCTCTAATGTCAATATGCCTTGTATTCTGCTGTTTCAGTTAGATATTGTTTTATTTCACTGTAAAGCCCCTAGTCCAGCTCAACATGCCTTAGATAGCTCTTTTGTCACGCACCCCACACATGGGGAGACCTCACCTGGCTTAGCTGGTGTCTCCAGAGATGCAAGCTCAATCTATTCTACCACGCCCAGAAATTGGCCCCTTTTATTCTCTGTTCCCAACGCACTAGACGACCAGTTCTTATAGCCTTTAGCCGTACCCTTATCCTACTCCTCCTCTGTTCCTCTGGTGATGTAGAGGTTAACCCAGGCCCTGCAGCCCCCAGCACCACTCCCATTCCCCAGGCGCTCTCATTTGTTGACTTCTGTAACCGTAAAAGCCTTGGTTTCATGCATGTTAACATCAGAAGCCTCCTCCCTAAATGTGTCTTATTCCCTGCTTTAGCACACTCCGCCAACCCTGATGTCCTAGCCATGTCTGAATCCTGGCTTAGGAAGGCCACCAAAAATTCTGACATTTCCATCGCCCAACTACAAACTTTTTCGTCAAGATAGAACTGCCAAAGGTGGCAGAGTTGCAATCTACTGCAGAGATAGCCTGCAGAGTTCCGTCATACTATCCAGGTCTGTGCCCAAACAGTTCGAACTTCTACTTTTAAAAATCCACCTTTCCAGAAATAAGTCTCTCACTGTTGCCGCTTGTTATAGACCCCCCTCAGCCCCCAGCTGTGCCCTGGACACCATATGTGAATTGATTGCCCCCCATCTTTTGTCAGAGTTCGTACTGTTAGGTGACCTAAACTGGGATATGTTTAGCACCTACAATCTAAGATAGATGCCCTCAATCTCACACAAATTATTAAGGAACTGATATAGCCCTTGGTTCACTCCGGACTTGACTTCCCTTGACCAGCACAAAAACATAATGTGGCGTACTGCAATAGCATCGAATACCCCCCACAATATGCAACTTTTCAGGGAAGTCAGGAACCAATATACACAGTCAGTTAGGAAAGCTAAGGCTACCCTTTTCAAACAGAAATTTGCATCCTGTAGCACTAATTCCAAAAAGTTTTGGGACACCGTAAAGTCCATGGAGAATAACAGCACGAAATTGTTGCAACCCCTATTACTAGCCTGTTCAACCTCTCTTTCGTATTGTCTGAGATCCCAAAAGATTGGAATGCTGCCGCGGTCATCCCCCTCTTCAAAGGGGGAGACACTCCAGACCCAAACTGTAACAGACCTATATCCATCCTGCCCTGCCTTTCTAAAGTCTTCAAAAGCCAAGTTAACAAACAGATCACCGACCGTTTCGAATCCCACCGTACCTTCTCCACTATGCAATCTGGTTTCCGAGCTGGTCATGGGTGCACCTTAGCCACGCTCAAGATCCTAAACAATATCATAGCCGCCATCGATGAAAGACAGTACTGTGCAGCCGTTTTCATCGACCTGGCCAAGGCTTTCGACTCTGTCAATCACCACATTCTTATTGGCAGACTCAATAGCCTTGGTTTCTCAAATGACTGCCTCGCCTGGTTCACCATCTACTTCTCAGATAGAGTTCAGTGTGTCAAATCGGAGGGCCTGTTGTCCGGACCTCTGGCAGTCTCTATGGGGGTGCCACAGGGTTCAATTCTCTGGCAGACTCTTTTCTCTGTATATATTAATGATGTCGCTCTTGCTGCGGGTGATTCTCTGATCCACCTCTATGCAGATGACACCATTCTGTATACATCTGGCCCTTCTTTGGACACTGTGTTAACAAATCTCCAAACGAGCTTCAATGCAATACAACACTCCTTCAGCTCTTCCAACTGCTCTTAAATGCTAGTAAAACTAAATGCATGCTCTTCAACCGATTGCTGCCCGTACCTGCCCGCCCACCTAGCAACATTACTCTGGACGGTTCTGACTTAGAATATGTGGACAACTACAAATACCTAGGTGTCTGGTTAGACTGTAAACTCTCCTTCCAGACTCACATTAAGCCTCTCCAATCCAAAATTACATCTAGAATCGGCTTCCTATTTCGCAACAAAGCCTCCTTCGCTCATGCTGCCAAACATACCCTCGTAAAACGGACTATCCTACCGATCCTTGACTTCGGCGATGTCATTTACAAAATAGCCTCCAACACTCTACTCAGCAAATTGGATGTAGTCTATCACAGTGCCATCTGTTTTGTCCCCAAAGCTCCATATACTACCCACCACTACGACCTGTATGCTCTTGCTGGCTGGCCCTCGCTACATATTCATCACCAAACCCACAGGCTCCAGGTCATCTATAAGTCTTTGCCAGCTCACTGGTCACCATAGCAACACCCACCCGTAGCACGCGCTCCAGCAGGTATATTTCACTGGTCATCCCCAAAGCCAACACCTTCATTGGCCGCCTTTCCTTTCAGTTCACTGCTGCCAATGACTGGAACAAATTGCAAAAATCACTGAAGATGGAGACTCATATCTCCCTCACTAAATTTAAGCATCAGCTGTCAGAGCAGCTCACCGATCACTGTACCTGTAAATAGCACACCCAACTACCTCATTCCCATATTGTTATTACTTTTTTTGCTCTTTTGTACCCCAGAATCTCTACTTGCACATCACCATCTGCACATCTATCACCCCAGTGTTAATGCTAAATTGTAATTATTTCGCCGCTATGGCCTATTTATTGCCTTACCTCCCTAACCTTATTACATTTGCAAGCGCTGTACATAGATTTTTGAATTATGTTATTGACTGTACGTTTGTTTATCCCATGTGTAACTCTGTGTTGTTGTTTTTGTCCCACTGCTTTGCTTTATTTGGCCAGGTCGCAGTTGTAAATGAGAACTTGTTCTCAACTGGCCTACCTGCTTAAATAAAGGTGTATTTATATATTTATATCTGTTAACTTTTCAGCTTCCTTTTGCTGTCACTGTCTAGCCTATGAGTCTCAATTTCTCTATTAATATATTATTATTATTATTTTGCAGTGCTGCAGTTTCAGAAGGTATTTTCTGCAACATGGCTGGCTGTCTGGAATCTACATGATAACGAATGATGATTGAGATTTTATTTGACAATTTAAAATGCATAAAGAAGCCACACCAGGCAACCAATAGCAAAATTGCACAGATATGCACAGAGCGACGCTGTGGATTATCCTCAGAGCTTTCTTCTGTCAGTGAGAGGTCAGAATGAAATGGGCTGTCTTTATCCTCTAATCTCTGCCAACGTAATGTGTTTATCTGTTTGGACTTAGACATGTTATCTTTGTCTCCGTCTTGTCCTCCGTCGTTGTCTGCCGCTCCTATCGTCTTTTCCGTCTCATCTCTCTTTCGCTCTCTCTCTCCTTTCTCCCACTGTCACTTGCACTCTCTCTCTCTCTCTCTCTCTCTCTCTCTCTCTCTCTCTCTCTCTCCCCCCCCCCCTCTATGGAGCAATATTTTTCAAATAGCTCTAGGTTTTTGAAAGGTTAGGTGATGTATGCTGAACATCTCTTTGATTGCCTCCTTTATTTAAGTCTACAGCCTATTGCTACCTCTGAGGTATGAGAATGCAATTCAGTTTGACAAACACCCTCCAGTACTGTGCCAGCCACTGGCAGGGTCGCTGCCCCTCTGCACCTCCGCTGTCTCCTCTTGAAAGAGGTGTTTTTCAATAGTCGTCTGGAAGCAAAGTGTCCATTTAATGTCCCCATGCATTAAGTTGAAGAAAACAGGCCCACTAGGACGAGTAAAAGAATGCTGGACGATTTTAAAGCACAGACCTCTAAGTAATGAGAAAAGGCATGCTGGGAAATACATCCAGGAATGCGCCAAATCTGATATGTCCCATTAGTGCCATGGCAAAGTCTCTTTTTTATGGATCTGAAATAATATTTTTAAGTGTTTTCTATAAAGGCAAACAGAACTGCAATTAATCTGTCGCAGTTCATGGCCAATTCCCAACCATGATTTAACGCTTGTTAGGAATTGGGCACCACAATTTACGATGTGTTGTAAAGCTGATCCACAGGCCTTTGTTATGGCAGGCGCAGGAAAAGAGGTCAGCCTGCTTTGTACCAACAAAATATACAACATGGACAACGACCCAGAGATTTATATGATATTTTAACTTAGTTCTACACTGGCTACCCAGCCAGCTGTATTGTCAATGGCTCAGGCTGGGAGGTGGTTATGATATTTAACTCCCATGCTATTTTATATTTCACCTGACACCTATGCTGGCTACCCTGCTATGTTATCAATGGCTGAGCAACTGGGCAGACTGATTTCAGATTCTACAAGTGGAATTTATGCAGAGCCAAGATGACTGACGTTCCATTGATATGGTTACCAGCTAATTGGCCGTCCCTGGTGTACGGCTGCCTGGGAAGCAGAGGTCTGTACAGCCTCACTCCCAGCCTCGCTCGCTCTTACTGCCAGGTCATGGTCCAGCCCTGAGGATCTTGTACTCATTTAACTGGACTCCCGTTGTTACATTTTCTGAGGTCAGATAAAAAGAACCGGATGAGAGAAAAAAATGGAACTGAGCTGAGTGGAAAGTTGTTCACTCTCTAATCAACACCTTACTGTAGCTCTTTACCTGGTTGATGTTGGTAATTGATCCCCAACTCAACACTCAAAGAGAAAAATCAAACACTTACTTGTCCAGACTTGTATTCTGGTCGGTGTAAACCTTCCTCTTCTTCTTCTTCTACTTCCTCTTCTTCTTCTGCTTCCTCTTTTTTTTCTTGTTCTTCTTCTGCTGCTTCTTTTTATATATATTATTTTTAATTGATACATTTTGTAAAAAAAAAAAAAACGTTTATTTTTACATCAGCTAGCTCCACCTATAGAGATAAAAGGAATGGAGATAGTTTGGTAACACTATCATCTATTTTCCTCTGAAATATCTCAACTCCACCGTTATAAATATAGCACCACCGTCGCTCTCCTCAGACTGTGATGGGAAGATCAGTGACGTGCTTCTCCCAGTCTTGATGACTGAACGGTTGACATAAGAAGAGCCATTTCCCTGGGGACAGATCATTCATATTCCCTCCCTGTGTGCTGTGTGTGTGCCTCGTGCTGCCAGGTTAAAACTAATGAACATCCATCCCAGGTGATGAGTGGTGTACTGCTCTGGAGCACTGGGCACTGCCGCCGTGTGTCAGTCACAACAAAATGTCATTCAGCGCACTTCATTACCTAGGCCACATTAAGCCCGAATCAGACTCGTGGTTTGACTCTTTTCCTCGTTGTGGGAGAGAGTCATTGATGTAACTCCATCAGTTGCGGCATCTTCCTGTAGCTACAGTACATAGCATTGAAACATCTTTAGTTATCATACTATCTTTGTTGTGCTTTTTTATCTGGCTTTGAGCCCATACTGTTTCTAATTGTAAAAAAAGACAAAACAAGCTACATTGTCCACTATAGCAAGACTATTATGTATCCAGTCTCTAAAGTATGTGATCTCAAGAATGTCACATTTACCGAGAGCTAAAATGTAGATTTGTCCTGAGGAACTCCCAACGCCGCGTAGAACTTGTCTCTCCCCTGTTATATAATGTAAAGAAAAACGGAGCATGTTCTGACATGTTCTTTCTGGCACTTCTCTTTGTTCGCCTGTCGTCACCATCCACCAATGTGCCTCTGTGCCTGAACTAAAAGCCTCCTCTACATTGTGAGTGTGTTATCATTAACTGTATCTCCAAGGAAACATGGAGGAGGTTTTGTAATTGCTTTCATTTTCTGAGAGGAGAAGAGGAAGGAAAAATGAAAGAAGGAAATCCCCCGTTCTTTTGAAAATTGAACAGGTGCAGAGAAGCTACTGGGTTACGCTCTCCTCCGTATCTGCAGGTAATTTGGCAAATTACTCAAATGACTTCCTCTGGAAACCGTAATTTATGTCATTTTCCCTCCCAGTATCCTTGGACGGGTTAATATGCTGCAAGACCACATCTTCTTCAATGACATGCTATGCAACCTGTTGATGTAAATGTTTTATTCTTTCATAATTGGACATGTTTAAAGTAGATTACGTTTGGGGTTCAGTTCTTACTGACAGGCCTTGATTGAGAGCTTCAGTCTAGGGTTTGGTTATATGTTTTTTATTGTGTGTACAACATCATTATCATCCCCATCGTCATCATGTGATCATTATCACCACCCTCATCGTCGTCGGTACGCAACATCTCTGAAGATGCTGCTGTGAGAGTTAAAAAAAACACTCTCCAGTTTAAGAAATAACAATCCTCTGCTGATTTCATTGTTTTGATGCCCCGCCACTTGGTGTGGTGCCAGGAGCGTGGTGTTGTGACGGAGCAGCAGCTGACATCTGTTCTGCGGTGCGGCCCAGTCTCTGGAGCCTCAGCATGGAGTTCTTACACCTCACCATCTTAGACCCACCTCCCATGTTACACACAGCCTCTGCCTCCTTCCCTCCGTTCTCTCCTCTCTCGGCTGTTCAAACAGCCCCTGTACTCTACTCGAGGCGGCCACTTGTGCAAAGAGACACAGCATTATGGCTTAATGATCTACTTTGTGCCTGAGCCGGAATATTTTCACATATTTCCTCCCTAAAGTTCTAGCAGCTTGGGCTGGAAGTTGAGGGCTAAATAGCTAACCGTTTTGTAGAGCCTGGGCTGGAAGTTGAGGGTTAAATGGCTAACCGTTTTGTAGAGCCTGGGCAGGAAGTTGAGGGTTAAATGGCTAACCGTTTTGTAGAGCCTGGGCTGGAAGTTGAGGGCTAAATGGCTAACCGTTTTGTAGAGCCTGGGCAGGAAGTTGAGGGTTAAATGGCTAACCGTTTTGTAGAGCCTGGGCAGGAAGTTGAGGGCTAAATAGCTAACCGTTTTGTAGAGCCTGGGCAGGAAGTTGAGGGCTAAATAGCTAACCGTTTTGTAGAGCCTGGGCAGGAAGTTGAGGGCTAAAATGGCTAACGGTTTTGTAGAGCCTGGGCAGGAAGTTGAGGGCTAAAATGGCTAACGGTTTTGTAGAGCCTGGGCAGGAAGTTGAGGGCTAAAATGGCTAACGGTTTTGTAGAGCCTGGGCAGGAAGTTGAGGGCTAAAATGGAAAGGATGAAAGGGTTGATCAAACTTCAAGAAAGAGTAGTACCTAGTGAACTCTATGTGGTGGTTTGGTGGACCACGCTCGTATGATGAGCAACCTTGCCTGACACCTGGAGACTTGCATTATCTCCCCATGCTAATGCCTAGGCTTTAGCTCAGGTGACTAACATGGTGTTAGGGCGTGCAGGAGGCCCAGGTTCAAAGCCAGTCAGTCACACAGACACCATCCACAGTTACAGTATAGAATGGCCTCATCCCACAGAACAGCATGTGGCTAAGCAAACCCTTCATGACAGTGACTGTATGGGCAGTGCACAGACCCATCATTCCTCTCTTTCTTCTCTCTATCCTCCTCTCTTCACATCTCTCTCCCTTTGACCCCTCTAAAGAACCATGAGACCGTAATGATTTTCCTCCCTTTGGTCTCCGAGGTAGATTTCATCCGAGGTGTTCTGCTGGTGAAAATCGATGCGGCCTAATCCTTTTTTCTTTCCCCCCGTTTCCCCCCTTTTGTGGCGGCGGCGGCCACACTCGCAGACAAAGGCACTGTTACGCCGGCGCGGCTGGGGGACGAAAAGAGTATGTCACTAACGCCGGCTAAGTGCTTTAGCCATGGCTGTCAGGGAAATGGGCCCGTGGAACAAGCAGAACGAGACAGGATGACAATAGCCACAACACGGCAAAAGGCCATTTTTATGTCATCATCATCGCTAGAGCCGGAGTGGAGTACAGTAGCTCTGAGGAATAGAAGCTAGTCTTCACTACTAGGCTTTTGTTCGAAGTAAAACCCCAAACTGTCCGTTGCCATAGCAATGTGTTATTTCAACACTGGAGTGGGGTTTCTTAAAAAAAAAAAGCTTCCAGATAATTCAGTACTCAAAGAACTGCCTAAATGGATACCACAGGCTTTGTGAACTTACTCTCATTTGTGAGAGGTTTCTATGAAGAAAAAAAACAATCATATTTTCAACTTTGCGCTGTTCTCTTTGTTCAACCAGTAACATAAACAAAAACATGAACATTCAGGCCATGAAAATACGTTCTGATAAAAACAAAGCACTTGATTTCAGAGAAGTATGTGGTTATTTAATATTCCATTCACTTTAAAATGGCCACCCCATAGAGTGTCATCCCTGGGCTTATATATGTCGAAGCCTTGCAGTAGGTAGACTCATGCAAATCCCTGCTGCCATAGCTTATTAATAACGGAAAGACGATATCCCTCCCCGATATCTCTGTTTCTACAGTCCGCCCATCAGGAGCCCTTTAAAGGTCGAAGGGTTACAGTAAATCCTACCATGTTATTGGGATATGGCTCTATGGCTCTCCTCCGCAATCGAAACTCAACAGAAATCTCCACCGACCTCCTCCTTTTCTCCCTGTCTTTTCCCCCGCCGCTGACAGCAGAGTCAATAAAACTGAAATAATCTTAACCTTGGAGAATACTTGTGGCACCGCGCGCTTAATTATTTAATTTTATTTCCCTTCTCCTGTCGTCCTGTCGTAGGTTTGATTACTTCATAAAAACTATTGTAGGATGTTTGTTGAAGGATTAGTTAGTTTGACTTTGTCAAAGGGGGATAGTTAATTATTCAATGGCATTGCAGCAGGCAAAGGCAAGTCTTATAGTAAGTGTTTGGCAGTAGGAAAACTAAGATAGAATATACTGTAGATTAAGTGTGAGAGTTAGTTATGAGCTGTAGATAATATTTTCCTTTGTGAGATTGCTCTCCGACCCTGTTAATGGACTACATGGTAAACAAGTATATTTTTTAAACAGAGACTTAGCTTACACAACCTTGTTTCTATGAAGCTAAAGGGCTATTACTTGATTACGATCTGCTGTCCCACATAAACATCAACCTAGGTTTTCTATCTCTGAAGAGTTACAAATGTGTCTATGCACTAAAGGTTCTCAGTTTCCCCTACTTGAAACTCCTAGGATTTAAAGCGAGTTCTTAAATTTCATGCAGCTAATGTACTAGTAATGTTTGGTTGTTACTCTTAGAAAGGATCATTAAGAAGGAGCAAGATGGTCTAGTATTGTATTATTCCCAATTGTTCTAACTAAAAACTAATGGGCTCAGAGACAGAATGTAACATTTGGGTAACTAGTGTCTTTGCAGCACAGGGCTTTTTTATTGCACATATCTGGCCTCCTAATGGGAAGCAGTTTAGTGGCTGTGTTTGAGCTCAGGGGCTTCAAAAGAGCGATAGCATGGAGCGATAGCATGGAGGGAAAGCTTGGAAGGATAGCATGGAGGGATAGCTTGGAGGGATAGTTTGGAGCAATAGCATGGAGGGATAGAGGGCCTCCCGAGTGGTGCAGCTGTCTAGATTGAAGCGTCACTACAGACCCGGGTTCGACCCCAGGCTATATCACAACCGGCTGTGACTGGGAGTCCCATAGGGCGGTGCACAATTGGCCCAGAGTCGTTTGGCGCCCTCATGTTTCGGAGGACTCATGACTCAACCTTTGCCTCTTCCAAGCCCATTGGGGAGTTGCAGCGATGAGACAAGATCGTAACTGAAACTGGGAGAAAAAGGGGGTAACCCCCCTAAAAATAAAAAAAGAGTAGAGGTATAAAATAGAGCGATTGCTGTACAACTGCATATTTCATTTTGCCATTGTTTTCTTTCTGTCACTTTATGCTGTCGGACACAAGGCCTGCATGGTGTAGCAGTTCTCTGAGATAAGAGGTGTTTATCTGCAGCGGTGGTTGGTCGATCGTTTTGATGTAGCGTTATAATGGTGCCTCTTTTGATCAGGACGAGCCACTTTGAGGGGCCTAAGTACATCTAACATGCCCGGGCTTCTATCATCTGAAAGGTATGGCCGTGACAGATAAGGGAGAAGCCTGCCTCTGTTCTATTCGCCACGGTCTGACTGATACCTTTAACGGAGCTCACGGACGCTGAAAGACTGAAATCACACCTCCGGCGTCTGTTGTGCTTCCTGATTCGTTGTTGACCTTTACGTTTTAAATGTCTCCAATCTTTTTCATTTTTTTGACGTATTGTCGAGGAAATGAAGAGGAAGAAAGAGCGGGACAGCCTGACGTCACCAATAACAAAGCAGGAAGAAAGAGCGGGACAGACTGACGTCACCAATAACAAAGCAGGAAGAAAGAGCGGGACAGCCTGACGTCACCAATAACAAAGCAGGAAGAAAGAGCGGGACAGCCTGACGTCACCAATAACAAAGCAGGAAGAAAGAGCGGGACAGCCTGACGTCACCAATAACAAAGCAGGAAGAAAGAGCGGGACAGCCTGACGTCACCAATAACAAAGCAGGAAGAAAGAGCGGGACAGACTGACGTCACCAATAACAAAGCAGGAAGAAAGAGCGGGACAGACTGACGTTACCAATAACAAAGCAGGAAGAAAGAGCGGGACAGACTGACGTCACCAATAACAAAGCAGGAAGAAAGAGCGGGACAGACTGACGTTACCAATAACAAAGCAGGAAGAAAGAGCGGGACAGACTGACGTCACCAATAACAAAGCAGGGTGTGATATGTCAGCTTTAATTCACTGTTGTGTTGTGCTCTTCTAAGTTATTACACCCGATGTGGAAATCGTTATCTGATGGGATATTTAAACCACAGTTTTTTATTTTATTTTATTGCACCTAATCAGGAATGGGTAATAAGTGTAGCTGTGCGTGTGTGCGTGTGTGCGTGTGCGTGTGCGTGCGTGTGTGTGTGTGTGTGTGTGTCCACCTGAAACATGGTATGTCCTCACTCTTGGCTCTCATCCCTTTAAGCCAGTATATTCCTCAAAAACCAATGGTAGATTGTGGCACTTGGGGTGCTTTAAAACACCCCTCCACTGGTGTTTAAAAAGACAGCCTAATCACCTAAGCCTTAAATTCAATTATTCCAGACGGGAGACATTTTACAATCTCCGATGGCTCCATTGACTTTCAGCAGCAATTTTCTTAGTGGGCTGTTCCGTGCTGTGGCATACGACCAGGGGCTTAGAAACCACTGTATACACTTTTTAAAGACTGAAAACACACACACACACACTTCTCCGTCCTTCTTCCTCATATCAGATCTAATGCGATTGTGTCTGATGTATCCTCCAGCCTCTCTGTAGAGCTCTGGGATATCGCTGCCACCAATCCCTAAGCACACTGGGCTCAGGCTCTGTCTTTGCCTTCGCAGGCAGAAGTGTGGGAGAGACACTTACTGTAAGGAAGAAGTGAAAAATGTCGGCCATGCGTCAGATGAAAATGAATCTGTCGGTGGATGGACTACAGTAGGTTTTCTCTTTTCTTCCCCTCTTTTTGTGCAAACGTGTGAGGTTTTCACATCACCATCAATCATCATATGTGCTTCGGTTTGACCTTCCCCGGTATATTCTGTGGATGCGATTGATTCCAACACCTCACTCCCCAAAGCGGGACGCTCCTCCCGACTGCCTTTCCCTCAGAACTGACATTTGTGTCACACTTATTTAGGTCCTCTGGCTCTCTCATCCCTCCTCCCTCTATTTCTCACTCTGTACCTATTTCTCTATATCCCTCTCGGCATCTCCCTCACCTCTCCCTCTTTCCCTTCCTCTCCTCCTTGGGAATTGTCTAATTGACCCCATTGTACTCTGGAGCATTGGTGGCCATTTTGTTTTCCCTACTCAATGAGACACTATTTATAGACTGAGAAGCTATGTGCCTGCTGGTCCGTTGTCGGCTCTCCACTCTTACAGTAGCTCTCAGATGCACCAGATGGTAATGGCTGTGCCGGGGAACGTTCTGGAGTGGGCCCTCAAGCAGGGAGATGGAGAACAAGCTGCTTGACTTAAAGATGCTGTCTTAAAGTGTCTCTTTAGCTAATTCCTCTATAGGCAGTCTACGGGCCTCCTTAGAGCAACATACTGATTATTAAAGTTATTTTTATTGCAGTCTTTGGGCCTCCTCTTTAGTTTGTAACCTAACCAGTGAGCATCCATTTTGTTTTGTGAAGTTGCCATAATGGGAAAAGTATAACACTATAATATGTACTTCTGTGGTTGCGTGTAAATGTATGGATGAGGAAGTCTGGGGTAAAATGATGAATTATTAGTTTAATGCATGGGTGATTGTGTGAGGCTTGGGCTCTACACAATGAAGAGGAATCCATTGATAATGGCAAAACCAGCGTTGGACTTCGGCGAAGAAGCGATACATCACAATCATACACTTACAGAACAGCATGTGAATCCAAGGGATATTTATTGTGCGGTGATCAGGGTGTGGGGTTGGTTTGCTCTGATTGGACTTTGTTTAGTTGTTTCAGAGTGGATCTTACATCTCTGTGTGGTATTGTACTGTCCAACGGCTGAGGAGAAAGAGTGTTGTTGCCCTAACCCAGGCTGACAAGGTGTGAAGCAAAGGGTTCACTCCACAGCGATGCACCAGCTGAACCCATAAGAACACACACAGACACACACACACACCATGGCAGCCTGACATGACTTCACCTCAAAAAGTTAACCAAAGAAGACTTTCTGCAATGTTGCTGTGTGTGTGTTCACACTATGCTAGGGAGGAATCAATATTTCACCTGTCATAATGTTGCAGCGCCCCCCCCAAAAAACTGTTGTGTGATCTGACATTGGTGTGTTGTTTTTCCCATGCCAGGGGGAACGCTGAGACCTAGCTTCTCATCAGATCTCCTGAAAGTGAGTAAATCAATATATTTTTCTACCTCTCCATATCACAGGTGTATTGTACATTATCCACATTGTGCTGGTGCTGTACAGTACTGCCAGAGCTTTGCTGTAGAAATAGAGGTTGAGCTGTGTGTGTGTGTGTGTGTGTGCATGCGTTCACGTGTGTGTTTTTGTGAGAGTCCAACATCCCCATCAGCAAAGAGGCAAGCCGAGTGAGCTCGCTCTGACCGGGGCTACGCCGGTGCATTGAATTGTGGGATAATGGCACCGTGGGGTAGAGCGGCTGTAGTGAGGCTGACTCCAGTGGTATCACGGTAACAGCTCTGACAGTGTCTGTGGTAACAGTCCCTAAGTGTGATCATGACTGACAATCCCCTGGGGCTCTGACGCTGATCACGCTCTCTCTCTTGTGTGTGCTTTTAGTTCATACTCCCTCTTGTTGCTTTTGTTGTTGCTTTTAGTTCGGTATTTGAACGCGTTGCGGTCTTTGTAAAGCTGTAGTTTTCTGACTTTTTACCCTCAAACTGTTTTTTTTTTACCTCAGGAGAAGTTCTTTGATGATTTGTCACAGCAATCCACCTTTTGTACGTCCTTGTTTGTTACAGTATGTTAGCATTTTGGGCTAACGTTAGCTCTCCATTAACTTGTGTTCATTCCTACCTCAAGTGGCAGATGTATAAGGTTTTAAAACGTGGGCTCCATTGCACTAGGCAAGCTAAGGTATTTTAAACAATGGTTAATATTTGAACCCTTGTGAGTACATAATCATCTCTTCACATCATCCATTTCACATAACACTTATGACAACAATAATCAGCTCACGTCCCTGGCCTCGACCTACCCAGAATGCATCCTCTTAGTAGATGCCAACCACTCTAAGGCAAAGAGGGAAGGGTGGTGGAGTGCTACCTGTGTCCCTGAGAAGAGACAGTAATTACCAGCTGTTTGTGGGACTTACAGTACGACGACACAGGGGCCTCGGTTAACGAGAGCCGGGGTTAAGAAGCAGACACCGGACTGTAATTGTAATCTCATGTAGGATTATTATTCATAGAGCACACACACACACAGAGAGTGAGAGGGAGGCATTATACGATCACGTCAACACGGCTTTGATCCGTTGTGCGGCATCAAATATTGTTCCAGCCCACACAGTCACAGACAGACGTGCATCATCGCCTGTCAATCTGAATCAACGGCGTGAATTAAGAGCGGTCAGGATCAGGATGGAGGAAGATAGAAACACTCTGTGGCCATGGTTACAAAGCATCTGCTGTTGTGGTTGTCACTGGCTGTTGGCTGTTGGCTCTCTCTCTCTAGTGTTTGTGTGTGTGTGACAAAGATTGTGATATTCATAGAAAAATCTAAATAATAGATACAATAAACGTCCTCTTCAATAATATCCTCATGTTTTCTCTGAGATTATACTTGGATGTATTTATATGAGCAGGTTGAAGTGCAATATGCATGCTGTACATTAATACCAGTGTAAAGTACTTAAATAAAAAAACTTGAAAGTACTACTTGTCAGGTTTCTCTAGGAGAGGTGGGTGTCAGGCGCAGGAGAGGAGTAAATACGGAGAAGGCGTATTTATTAACAGTTCATCAAACACAACAGGCACAGACTAAATAGCAGTCCACAAAAATCACGAGAACATAGTCTAGGGAAAAACACCTGTTAAAAACAATGAACAAAAAAAACAAAGACAGGAAAAAGCAAACAAACCCGCACGAAACAAAATGCCGCCCGAACAGGGAGAGGAGCCACCTTCGGTGGAAGTCGTGACACTACTTAAGTATTTTTGGGGGGTATCTGTAATGTACTATTTATATTTTTGAGAACTTTTACTTTTCCTTCACTACAGTTCTAAAGAAAATTATGTACATTTTACACCAAACATTTTCCCTAACACCCAAAAGTACATTTAAATAAAATAAATAAGGTGAAATAAAAATAATAAAAAAATCTGCACATCTATCACTCCTGTATTAATGCTAAATTGTAATTATTTTCACCTCTATAGCCTATTTATTGCCTACCTTCCTACTCTTCTACATTTGCACACACTGTACATAGATTTTTCTATTTTTCTTTTCTGTTATTGGCTGTACGTTTGTTTATGTGCAACTCTGTGTTGTTATTTTTGTGGGACTGCTTTGCTTTATCTTGGCCAGGTCGCAGTTCTAAATGAGAACTTGTTCTCAACTGCCTACCTGGTTAAATAAAGGTGAAATAAACATTTTGAATGCTTAGCAGGACAGGAAAATGGTCCGATTTACACATTTATCAAGAGAACAACCCTGGTCATCTCTACTGCCTCTGATCTGGCGGACTCACTAAACACACATGCTTCGTTTGTAAATGATGTCTGAGTGTTGGAGTGCGCCCCTGGCTGTCCATAAATGTAAAAAACAAGAAAATGGTGCCGTTTGGTTTGCTTAATATATGCAATTTGAAATTATTTATACTATTACTTGTACTTTTGATACTTAAGTATATTTCAAACCAAATACTTTTAGACTTTTACTCAAATAGTATTTTACTGGTTGACTTTCACTTTTACTTCAGTCATTATCTATTAAGGAACAGTGCCTTCGGAAAGTATTCAGACCGCTTGACTTTTTCCACATTTTGTTACATTACAGCCTTATTCTAAAATGGATTTAAAAAAAATAATCCTCATCAATTTTCACACAATAACCCATAATGACAAAGCAAAAACAGTTTTTTAGAAATGTAGAAATAAAAAAAATAGAATATTTACATAAGTATTCAGACCCGTTACTCAGTACTTTGTTGAAGTACCTTTAGCAGCGATTACAGCCTCGAGTCTTCTTGGTTATGATGCTACAAGCTTGGCACACCTGTATTTGGGGAGTTTCTCCCATTCTTCTCTGCAGATCCTCTCAAGCTCTGTCAGGTTGGATGGGGAGCGTCACAGCACAGCTATTTTCAGGTCTCTCCAGAGATGTTTGATTGGGTTCAAGTCCGGACACTGGCTGGGCCACTCAAGGCCATTCAAAGACTTGTCCCGAAGCCACTTCTGCGTTGTCTTGGCTGTGTGCTTAGGGTCATTGTCCTGTTGGAAGATGTACCTTCACCCCAGTCTGAGGTCCTGAGTCCTCTGAAGCAGGTTTTCATCAAGGATCTCTCTGTACTTTGCTCCGTTCATCTTTCCCTCGATCCTGACTAGTTTCCTAGTCCCTGCTGCTGAAAACATCCCCACAGCATGATGCTGCCACCACCATGCTTCACCGTAGGGATGGTGCCAGGTTTCCTCCAGACGTGACGCTTGGCATTCAAGCCAAAAAGTTCAATATTGGTTTCATCAGACCAGGGAATCTTGTTTCTCATGGTCTGAGAGTCCTTTAGGTGCCTTTTGGTACACTTCAAGTGGGCTGTCATATGCCTTTTACTGAGGAGTGGCTTCCGTCTGACCACTTTACCATAAAGGCCTGATTGGTGGAGTGCTGCAGAGATGATTTCTCAAACATATGACTATTTTACAACGTTTTAAAGACAAGACTCTCGCTAATCTAACCACACTGTCCGATTTCAAAAAGGCTTTAACAAAAGCAAAACATTAGATTATGTCAGCAGAGTACCCAGCCAGAAATAATCAGACACCCATTTTTCAAGCTAGCATATAATGTCACAAAAACCAAAACCACAGCTAAATGCAGCACTAACCTTTGATGATCTTCATCAGATGACACTCCTAGGACATTATGTTATACAATACATGCATGTTTTGTTCAATCAAGTTCATATTTATATCAAAAACCAGCTTTTTACATTAGCATGTGACTAGCATGTGACTAGCATTCCCACCGAACACTTCCGGTGAATTTACTAAATTACTCACGATAAACGTTCACAAAAAACATAACAATTATTTTAAGAATTACAGAACTCCTTTATGTAATCGCGGTGTCCAATTTTAAAATAGCTTTTCGGTGAAAGCAAATTTTGCAATATTCTGAGTAGATAGCCCAGCCATCACAGGCTAGCTATTTTGACACTCACCAAGTTTGGTACTCACCAAACTCAGATTTACTATAAGAAAAATTGGATTACCTTTGCTGTTCTTCGTCAGAATGCACTCCCAGGACTTCTACTTCAACAACAAATGTTGGTTTGGTTCCAAATAATCCATAGTTATATCCAAATAGGGGCGTTTTGTTTGTGCGTTCAAGACACTATCCGAAGGGTAACGAAGGGTGTCGCGCCCGGCGCGTATCGTGACCAAAAAATTCAAAATATTCCATTACCGTACTTCGAAGCATGTCAAACGCTGTTTAAAATCAATTTTTATGCGATTTTTCTCGTAAAATAGCGATAATATTCCGACCAGGAGAAGTTGTTTTCGTTCAAAGACTCAAAGAAGAAAATGGACTCTTCACGTCCACGCGCGCACCCGTCTCATTGTTCTCAGATCGACCACTTACCAAATGCGCTACTGTTTTTCAGCCAGTAACTGCAGAGTCATCATTCAACGTTCTGGCGCCTTCTGAGAGCCTATGGGAGCCTTAGAAAGTGTCACGTTACAGCAGAGATCCTCTGTTTTGGATAGAGATGACAAAGAAGGCCAAGAAATGGTCAGAGAGGGCACTTCCTGTTTAGAATCTTCTCAGGTTTTGGCCTGCCATATGAGTTCTGTTATACTCACAGACACCATTCAAACAGTTTTAGAAAGTTTAGGGTGTTTTCTATCCAAATCAAACAATTATATGCATATTCTAGTTACTGGGCAGGAGTAGTAACCAGATTAAATCGGGTACATTTTTTATCCGGCCGTGCAAATACTGCCCCCTATCCCCAACAGGTTAAACCTCATGACTTGGTTTTTGCTGTGACATGCACTGTCAACTGTGGGACCTTATATAGACAGGTGTGTGCCTTTCCAAAGCATGTCCAATCAATTGAATGTACCACAGGTGGACTCAAGTTGTATAAACATCTCAAGGATGATCAATGGAAACAGGTGTACCTGAGCTTCATTTCGAGTCTCATAGCAAAGGGACTGAATACTCATGTTTTTTATTTGTAATACTTTTGCAAAAATGTCAAAAAACCTGTTTTCGCTTTGTCATTGTGGGGTATTGTGTGTGTAGATTGATGAGGAAAATGTTTTATTTAATCAATTTTTGAACAAGGCTGTAATGTAACAAAATGTGGATAAAGTGTAGGGGTCTGAATACTTTCTTAATTCACTGTATCTTTACTTTTACTCAAGTATGACAATTGGGTACTTTTTCCACCACTGATTAATACATATCCCAGATATGCCTTTGTTGGGAACTCCAAGTGTTCTCCACTCATGAAGGTTTTGTCTTTTCCCTGAAGGTAGCACCTATATGGAAGTAATCCTGTGAATTCCATCTATCACATCTGAATCCTTCCCGTGAGGAAAACTATGGTAATTACAAAGCCACTTTGATCTTTCCAAAGTGTAGCTTCCCCATCGAAACGTGGCGAGAGGAGAGCCTCTCTCTTCCTGGTTATTGACTGTATCTCTCTCTCTCTCTGTCTGTCTCTGTCTCTCTGTCTCTCTGTCTCTCTTTTCTACTCTTTTTCTAGTGCATCCGTCCTGTCTATGTGTCCAGTAGTGATAACTCCTTGGCTCGGCTCTTTGATTTGCCTTCTTTTCTGGCATTTGGATGGAAATGTGCGAGTGTGGAAGTGTAGAAGCGCCAAATCACCCTGCTCTCGCCATTTCTACTTGACATTTGCTTGAGATTTCATGCTATTTGGATGCATGGTCTCTTTTTCTCTCCATCTTTCTTTTTGACTCCCTCTCTTGCTCTTTCTCTCTCGATCTCTCTCTCTCCCTCCATCTCTTTCTTTCTTACTTTCTTTCTGTCAGTCGGGTTTTTCTTTATGTCAATGAGTATTCTATTTTTCTCTCTCTCTAACAATAGTGTGCCAATTGCCCCAAGGGGCTCCTTCCTGTAGAACACGTGTCAAACTCATTCCACGGAGTGCCGATTGCCACTAATTAGTAAGGAACTCCCCTCACCTGGTTGTCTCGGTCTTAATTGAAAGGAAAAAACTAAAACCAGCAGACACTAGGCCCTCCATGGAATGAGGTTGACACTAATGCTGTAGAACAATATGAGCTCACAACCACTTCCTTGTGTGGTGCTTCTGGAAGAGTCAAAGGACCAGGTAGCCTCCTGTGGAGAAAGTCTTTAATTCAAAGTCCCAAACCAATAAACCCAATATAAAGGACCTGATTTTAATACACCTTTTAATGAAGACTCTTCACGTTAATAGCGGCATCATTTAACCAGCCCGGGAAGAAAACTAAGTTAGAAAAAAAAATAACGATCACACTTGATTTTCCTCAACATAGTTTGCTTGTGAGAGCATCTCCCATCTCCCTAAATAACCCCTCCTCCCGCTCCCCTACTGCGAAGTGTTTCAGGGGAGCGCTCTGCGTCGACAAGTTAATAATATATTGCAATTTGTTAATTAAGGGCGAAATGTCTTGTGCTTTCCCAATACAAATGAATCATTGAAATGAACAGAGAGAGGGGGCCTCGTCTGTACCATAATGACATAAAAGAGGCATGCTGTTTGATGGGCTGTTCAGGGGAGACTAACCGGTGCCTGTGAGGAGAGGAAATCAATAAAGGTTGGGTGGGGAGCGCTCAGGTCTTCTGACGGCGAGGAGAGCTTCCTCTCTGTGTGTTTGTGTGTCGGTTCTCTGTCTGTCTATCTCGCTGTCTCCCGGAAGCATCCTTTCAACAGTGAAGACGCAGCAGTGCCCAGGTTCATTTTCACTCTTTTACCCCATCCGTCTCTCCCTTCTTCCCTCCTCTGCCTCCTTGCTCTTCCCTTCCTACATCTCTCTCTTCATCTCTCTCTTTTCATCCCACTGTCAATGTGACATTGTTTATTACGACCCACCTGGCTGAGAGAGGACTGTGTCTGAAGAGCTTTTAGATATGGTGTTGTGTTGTGTTCTGAAGTACTGTTATCTGTACTGTGTACCATAGTGTGGTGCTGTGCTGACGAAAACCCCAGAGACAAACAAGCCCAATCTGCAGTCATTACCTTTCTTCATTGTATTACATCTCTAATAATTGAATTTAAAATGTGGTTCTTCATTATTTGTTTTCCCTCTCAACCACTGTTTGATTAATATATTTATTTATTTGAGGAAAGAGAGAAAGAGGAGGATAGCGGGATAGAGAGAGGTTCAAAGATGGAGGGATGCGGGTGGCTCGCTGGGTAGAGCAGCAGGAGGCGAGGCTCAGAGCCTGCAGCTAGAGAGAGGCTGATAAAGACTTACTCAAAGCAAATCTTTGTCCTCCACCAACTTTGGGCCTTGGCTCAATATGAAAGCAGGCAGGAGCCATTTCATGGGAGAAATACTAATGACGGTGTCAAGAGAGAGAGAAGGAGAGAGGGAGATGCATTTGAGAAGGCTATAGAGAAAATGGATACTCTAGTTGCATTCCGATTCTCTACCCTTCACCCACAAATGTACACTCGTTCACGCCCCCGCATGCAAGCATGTCTGAAGGGCATTTTCTTTGCTATTTGGTAAAATGTTAGAAAATGGAGCTTCAGACAGTCTTGAAAGTCAGGGTGGACTTACACCATCAGACCTGCGTTCAAATACTAAAGCTTTTTTACTGCCAAATGGGCGGGGTTTGCACTTTTGGAACTATTCCATTGGTTCCAATACTCCAGGCAAGCTCAATCACGTGCAGCTATTTAAAAGAATACTCATTCTATGTCAACCTAGGTCTGACAGCCATAGGGAGTAAGCCTCTTTGCTCTTTCTCTCAACAAAAGGCAAGGCAAGGGCCAAAAGCTAATTACTACAAGGCACACAAGTTCATTAGTCTTTTAAAGCAGTCATAAACGCCAAAAAACTCTTCTTGAGGGGATCCTAATTTAATCAAACCGCGAGACTGGACAAGCTGTATTGATTACACAAGTGATGTTCCCACTGGCATCGCTTTCTCATTTTAAACAGTGGCCTGCCATTCATTTAAACCTATCCCATTTGTCTTGGTGAATGACTTTTTTGGTTTTCTGCTTTGTTAAAGATGCTTATTCTGTTCACGCTTCGCCTATTCACACATCGAGCTGTGAGTTGACTCTAAAGTGTGTGTGAATAGCACATGTAAACAGGGCTAGGAAGATACCCATATTTCTTCATTATGATATGTTCACTGGGTATATTCTGCACAGATAGTTCCTCTGACCCAACATACTCTCCTAGACTCAGGCCTAAGCACTGCACAAAAGCCCTCCCTCCCATTCCCACTTTTTCTTTCCATCCCAAACTTTTTGTAGCGAGTCATTCCGTTGGCATTGTAGCAGAAGCAATGGTCGCCCTCCTGGTGGCATCTCATTGGCTCGCTCTCCAGGGGCCCAGCAGTCGAGCAGCATCTCATTGGCTCTCTCTCCGGGCACACAGCGGCCCCCCACTTTTCTCTTTTCATTGTTTCCTCTCCTTCAAAGACCCAGCCCCCACGAATGCTAACTTTCCTGCCTGCCAAACTAATCTCCTGGGGTGATGTTAGCGCGCTACGCTAGCTGCTACACTAGCTACTCCCAGCGAGCCCCAGTGGTGGCTACTCACTGTTGAATGTTAGTGTTTCCCCCTCCCTCCAACTCAACTCAACTCAACTGAACTCTAGCCCCCTGCCGCGATGCAAAGGCCTGGGTGACACAGTACGCTTCAGAGGGTTGACACTTTGATACACGCTGTCGAGCTGCTGAGGGTTGCTCCACAGAGCAGTACAAGGACAGTGGGCAGGCACAGTCTGGAGTGGATTGTGTGTACACACTATGCATGCATGCACTTAGACACACATACGAACCCACACAGAGAGGCGCAGCATGCAGCATGGATTATAGTGTGTCGGTGCTTTTGGACAGACTACCTTACTATGCAGATCATATGGATAGCGTATTGATCACATACCGTACTGTTTCTTTTTTAAATTACATTTTATTTGTTTATGGAAACATGAACATTATGAGTTGACAAGCAGTGATGTTTTCCACATCATCTCTCGGTGTTGGTAACACCTGTAATTATGGTAACAACCACATAACAAACGTACCACCTTTCCCTCTGACAAAGACGTAAACATCCTAATAGACTTCCAGTGGCTGATATCGTTACTAACCTCGACATTTCCATCTTACCTAGACGTAAACCTCCTAATATAATACACTGGCAGACAGCTAAAATCCGTGGAATATAATGCTAAACCTGTACTTATGGTACAACAAACATAGCCAACCTCGACCTCCTGTCCTGTCTTTAAACAAAGACATAAACCTGTCAGGAAGCTAATTCAGCTGACTCTAATTCTCCTCTGTGCTCTGTGGTTTGTTTAATGCCAGCCCAAATCAATGCTATTGATCCAGCCCAGCCTTTCTTTATCATATGCAGTGTTTACATATTGCCAATTAGATGGCCGTTTGTCATAAATTGACAGCCACAGTAATGATAGCTCTGTGTCATATTTTTACAGGGCCATTGATTAAAACATTACCGCCTTTAATTGAGTATATGGATCGATCGGGGGAACTGCACTGTGCACGCACGCACATACACACACATGCACACACGCACGCACGCACATACACACACACACACACACACACCAACTGTATGTGGTGCCACAGGTCACTGGTGTTATTCCATGAAAAAGTACCTGTCCTTTCTGGAGCCTTGAGGTGTAGCTCAGGCGTACTGACGCCGACGAAGTCTAGACCTGACACAGGAAGGGCGTGTAAATATCAGCTAGAGATACTGTAAATCCTTCACAGCAACACACGAAAGCTACAATGAGTGAGGCAACTTAGTGTATAGACACAGTCAATATGCTAATGTTTGTTAGCTGTCAAGGTCATGGACAAGGTTGGGTTGCTCAGTGTTTATCCTGAGTGCTTCATGACCTGAACCAGGGAGAACTCTGGGGCCTAGTTGTACTGTAGGCTACAGGTGGGTTTAGTCAAGTCATGGGGTCAGGAAAAACTACTGGCCCTGGTCATAGGACATGGTGGATGTCTTAAAACTACTGTCTCTAGTCATAGGACATGGAGGATGTCTTAAAACTACTGTCTCTAGTCATAGGACATGGAGGATGTCTTAAAACTACTGTCTCTAGTCATAGGACATGGAGGATGTCTTAAAACTACTGGCTCTAGTCATAGGACATGGAGGATGTCTTAAAACTACTGTCTCTAGTCATAGGACATGGTGGATGTCTTAAAACTACTGTCTCTAGTCATAGGACATGGAGGATGTCTTAAAACTACTGTCTCTAGTCATAGGACATGGTGGATGTCTTAAAACTACTGTCTCTAGTCATAGGACATGGTGGATGTCTTAAAACTACTGGCTCTAGTCATAGGACATGGAGGATGTCTTAAAACTACTGTCTCTAGTCATAGGACATGGAGGATGTCTTAAAACTACTGTCTCTAGTCATAGGACATGGTGGATGTCTTAAAACTACTGGCTCTAGTCATAGGACATGGAGGATGTCTTAAAACTACTGGCTCTAGTCATAGGACATGGAGGATGTCTTAAAACTACTGGCTCTAGTCATAGGACATGGTGGATGTCTTAAAACTACTGGCTCTAGTCATAGGACATGGTGGATGTCTTAAAACTACTGGCTCTAGTCATAGGACATGGTGGATGTCTTAAATAATTTTTTTATTTAACCTTTATTGAACTAGGCAAGTCAGTTAAGTACAAATTCATATTTACAATGACGGCCTACCCCTGCCAAACCCTAACCCGGACGACGCTGGGCCACTTGTACACCGCCCTATGGGACTCCCAATCCCGGCCGGTTGTGATACAGCCTGATATCGAACCAGGGTCTGTAGTGATGCCTTTAGCACTGACATGCAGTGCCTTTGACCGCATCTCAGTGCTAGAGGTGTCACTACAGACCATGGTTTGATTCCAGGGTCTTCAAACTCCTGGCTCTATTCATAGGACAGTTTCTGTGGAAAGAGGAAAGGTGTTACCGGGCAGGCCAGGAACAGAGGCAATGCCACATGGCGACCAGTGACTCACCACTCACCGGCTTAACCAACGGCAGTTCCCCGCTCACTGTGGGCAGCCAATTAGAGCCAGCAAGGTTCCGGGGACCACCTGCAGCTTTTATAGCTACCTTTCAATTAGGAGCTGATTAAGAATGCCAATAAGAACCCCACAATCCAACTTCCCCAACCTCTGTGTATGCATAACGACCAGCCATTAAACTATAAGGGGAGCTAGGGCTGTGACTAGGGATACGTGTGTATGCTGAGCCTGGCAGGGGCCACCTCACCCATGTCTGCCCTGGGCCGTCTCTGAACACATTACATTAAGAAGGACTGTGTGCTTCCCGGGCCTCTCACCTCTCCTCTCCCGCACACTGACCACAACAGATGATGCAGTTAAAGGGTGATTAGGGAAACTGTTAGAGTTAACGGGTGGAGTGTGGGTGTGTGTGCATGTTTTGTGAATTTTTATTCTTATGCATACAGTAGTCTCTGTTTCACAACACTCCCATTTATATGTGACGTTTGGTAAGAAAATGAGATGGAAGCAAATATTACCACATCAAAATATACTTTTAGCTTTTCAGACTAACAAGATACTGTATGTATTGCTTGTTAGAAGGTATTTTCACTGGCTTCCTGTATGCACTTTGTTCGCTATTCGTTTCTGTGTTGTATGCCCAAATTCAATGTGCTATTCCTCTTTTTTGTGAACTCTCTTCCTACAATAGTAAACAATGGTACCCACACACTTGAATAATAAGGTTTTATATAATGCAATCTCCCATGTTTACCTTCATTATTGAGTTTACTCTGCACCTGGGACTAAAAGCACAGTACGCATGTCTTCTAAGAAATGTACGAAACAGTATGTCAGCAGACTCAGAACAATAAGGACAATGCATAGCTCTATCGCTAGCTACCCCCATCTACCTTCTACTGCGATACATGGTTCACATTACTAACACAATAAAACAAGTCCGTGTCTGTATCTCCAATACACGACAGGTGTTATAGATAACAGGGAGCCGCTTTATACACTTTCTAAGGACCAAATACTGATATTCACTGAACTAAACAGAACTGAATTAGTACTATGTTTGATGCTGTCTGTGTATATACTCCAGATATACTAGGATTATATGTTAGTTCTATGTTCAAGTGCTAATATCCGTGCATATTAGTTGAACATCCAGTCCAATTGGTCCCCATCAGTCTGAAATGAGCCCAGATCTATCATCTGATCATTACAACTAATTGTCATGGAGAAATTGCAGGCTCTGGGATAATTGTAAACAATTACGCAATTTGTGATGGAGAGGAAATAACTTCCTAGAATATATACGTGCCAAAGGTGTGCAGAAGATGATAAATGTTTTTGGTAACACTGCCTATAAATACCCTCTTCATAATGCGCTACTCCCTACTTTTCTACTTATAGTGCATCATAACAATTGCTATAAGCTGTCATAGTGAAATATATTATTATTTGGATGTTTGTAGGTTCAAATCCCACTTAGAAAGTATATTATTATTATTATTTCAAGACTATCGCTCCGAGGCACTCACATCTGTAGCTTGGAAAGGCTGGTCATGGCTCACATCAACACCATCATCCCAGACACCCTGGACCCACTCCAATTCGCATGCCGCTGAATAGATCCACAGATGACGCAATCTCTATTGCGCTCCACACTGCCCTTTCCCACCTGGTCAAGAGGAACACCTATGTGAGAATGCTGTTGATTGACTACAGCTCAGCGTTCACACAATAGTGCCCACAAAGTGCATAACTAAGCTACGGACCAGGGGACTAAATATCTCCCTCTGCAACTGGATCATGGATTTCCTGACAGGCCGCCCCCAGGTGGTGAGGGTAGGCAACAACACATCCGCCACACTGACCCTCAACACGGGGCCCATCAGGTGTGTGCTTAGTCCCCTCCTGTACTCCCTGTTCACCCACGACTCCAACACCATCATTAAGTTTGCTGCCTACACAACGGCGGGAAGCCTGATCGCCGGGATGATGAGACAGCCTATAGGGAGGAGGTGAGGAACCTGGCGGTGTGATGCCAGGACAACAACCTCTCTCTCACCGTGATCAAGACAAAGGAGCTGATCGTGGGCTACAGGAAATGGAGGACCGAGCACGCCCCCATTCACATCAATGGGCTGTAGTGGAGCGGGTTTGAAAGCTTCAAGCTCCTCGATGTCCACATCACTGAGGATCTATCATGGTCCACACCACCAACACAGTCGTGAAGACAACCCCTCTTCCCCCTCAGATTTGGCATGCGTCCTCAGATCCTCCAAAAAGTTCTACAGCTGCACCATTGAAAGCCCCTTGACTGGCTACATCACCGCTTGGTATTTTCAACTGCTTAGCATCCGACCGCAAGGCGCTACCGAGGGTAGTGCATACGGCCCATTACATCACTGGGCAGAGCTCCCTGCTATCCAGGACCTCTGTACCATGCAAGGTCAGATGAAGGCCCCTAAAATTGTCAGACTCCAGCCACTCGAGTCATACTGTTCATTCTGCTACTGCACCGGCAAGTTTGAAACCAACAGGACCCTGAACAGATTTACCCCCCAAAGCCATAAGACTGATAAATAGTTAGTCGGGTAACTATTTAAGTATCTGCATTGACCCCTTTTTGCACTAACTTTTTTGACTCATCAAATACACTGCTGCTATTGTTTTATCTCTCCTGTTGCCTAGTAACTTTATTCCTAGTGATATGTACAGTACATACAGTATCTACCTCAATTACCCCTGCATATCTCCTCGGTACTTGTATACCGTGTATATAGCCAAGTTATCGTTACTCATTTTGTATTATTATTACGTTTTATATCTCTCTCTCCATTGTTGGGAAGGGCACATAAGTAAGCATTTGACTTTAGTCTACAACTTTGTTGCGAAACATGTGACAAATAACGTTAGATTTGATTTTGATTATTGATGCCTAGTGATTACAGTGCAGTTAGGAGTGAGGAATGGGTGTAACGTACATTTTTGATTTATCCAATCAAAAAGGACATTACAGAGACCTCCTATGATTTACATCACGATGATAGATTCAAAGGCTGTGTGTGTTTTTTCAATTTTTGCCTAAAATGTCATACCCAAATCTAACTGCCTGTATATCAGGCCCTGAAGCAAGGATATGCATATTCTTGGTACCATTTGAAAAGAAAATACTTTGAAGTTTGTGGAAATGTGAATGAATGTAGGAGAATATAACACAATAGATCTGGTAGAAGAAAATGCAAGAAAAAAAACCATATTTTTTTTTCTGACACCATCTTTGAAATGCAACAGGAACGTCCCACATCTAGCCATCACTCTGGTAATGTCGATGGTGTCCACAAGATGGCAGCAGTGCATGTGCAAAGTTTCAGACGAATAACTTGAAGTATGAGCAAACTACATGACATTTAGTGTGAAGTCACCCAGGTACATTTGGGCAAATCGTGAAGGAGACATTTACATTCACATTACATTCTTCTGCAAGAATATCATCAAACTCTGTATACTTGGACTTTGATTTAGCTTTCCAGTATTAGTAGCATATTATAAGTCAACATTTGCAAAAGACCCAGTTTTCATAACTTCATACTCCATATTTCTTATAATTTTTGTCCAAAAGGAAAAGGCTTGGTTGTCGCACAAGGTTAGCAGCTACATTTTGCGACAGATACGGGGAACTCCCGTAAAGCCCATATCATTGGCTATCTAGTTAGTTTTGTTTGACCCGATTGGTGCTTATTTGACAAAGTTACAGTCGATCAAGTGAAGACCGCCCGCGTCATCGGCGTGCCATGAAGGCGTCGCTCTCTGACGAAATTTGGTGTCCTATAGGATATACTACACCCCTAAAGATATTGTGAAGTCTGGTTACGTTCTAGGATCTCTGAGGAATAAATACGAACGTGATTTGACTGGTTGAAACAACGTTTAGGGTTAGATTTTCACAGATTCCTTTCCTTGCAATTTGAACAGGTGGAAATACAAAATCGATCGTGCATTATATATGGACCTTTTTATGATATGAAAATAATTTTATCTAACAAAACAAACACTTCATGTTATCTCTGGGACCCTTTGGATGGTAAATCAGAGCAAGATTTCAGAATGTAAGAGCACATTTCACCTTCAGGGGTGAATTATCAAACCTATATCGCATTGAAAAAAGTGTTTTGTTGTTAGGAGCTCTCCTCAAACAAAAGCATGACATTTTTTTTTGGCGGTAATAGCTACTGTAAATTGGACAGTGCAGTTATATTAACAAGAATTTAAGCTTTCAGCCGACATTTGTGTTTTTCTTAAATCTGTGATCGTGACACAAGGCGCTGCATGATTTACAACTGACCCATTGAAGGGACAAATATCCTTATTAATAAAGACACAAAATCAGACAGATCTTTTGTCGCTTATTGGTAGACATTTGTAGACGTTAGTGTCAATACCCCACCACCACTATCAGGGTTCATCTCAAGGTCTTATACTGTGCATACAGTAAAACTATTTAACAGTAACTACAATAACCTGTATAACAATCAGTGGTGTAAAGTACTTAAGTAAAAATACTTTAAAGTACTACTTAAGTGTTTTTTTTGGGGGGGGGGGGGTAGCTGTACTTTACTATTTATATTTTTGACAACTTTTACTTTTCCCTCGCACCCAAAAGTACTCATCACATTTGACAGGAAAAGGGTCAAATTCTCACACTTATCAAGAGAACATCCCTGGTCATCCCCTGCCTCTGATCTGGCGGACTCACTAAACACACATGCTTCATTTGTAAATGATGTCTGAGTGTTGGAGTGCGCCCCTGGCTATACATAAATGTAAAAAACAAGAAAATGGTGCCGTTGGTTTGCTTAATATATGGAATTTGAAATATTCATACTATTACTTGTACTTTTGAACTTAAGTATATTCTCGAGGTGTGTGGAAGGATAACGGGGCTCAAAACTATGGGTTGCCAGTTGATTTCCCACCAGCAATCCACTCCACAAGTCTTCGCCCTCATTAAACCTCAAGACAAAGCCAAGCCGGGCCGTTTCATTTCAACCATTCACTCCTATTTGTCATCTTACCAAATGCGATGAACAGGAGTCGTTGTTGCCATTTGATTGGGGCTCATGCAGACTGCGCCCAATTTCTTTAATTACGCTGTTATGCCCTGCAGAAATGTTTTTTTTTGGGGGGGTTCTTGTTTTTAGTTGTCTCGGTTTCTTTCTCTCTCTCTGTTGCTTATTTCCTTCTCCCTCCTTCCTCCTCATTCTCCCTCCCTTTTAAAGAAAAATATATATTTGGCTATGGTGTCCCGGTGAGATGAAAGGTAAATTATCTGTTCAACACACGCACACACGCACACACACACACACACACACACCACACACACACACACACACACCACACACACACACACACAACACACACACACACACACACACACACATATGAAAGGAGTGGGTCTTAATTAGGCTCCTACCAGGATCTGGGAGAGGAGAATGTTCTCTGGTCTGTCTCTGTGTCTGGTTAGACTGCATGGTGATGGACCAAAACCCCACGTTGCCTTAGAGCCCAGGGAGAAGAGAAGGACGGAGGGGGGGAGAGAGAGGGGGGGAGGCGGAGTGGGTCGTGTAAAAACCAAAAACCAAAATGCAATAATGGGAGTTGTGGTGTATGCAGATGCCAGCCCTGCATTGACAAAGGTGTGTGTGTGTGTGTGTGTGTGTGTGTGTGTGGTGTGTGTGTGTGTGTGTGTGTGTGTGTGTGTGTGTGTGTGTGTGTGTGTGTGCGTGTGCGTGTGCGTGAGAGAGAGAGAGAGGGGGGGCTCAGCCCAGCACCAGGGGCCCTGTGATTACTACACGGAACACATCCCTTGCTTACCACCATCACACACAACGCCCTTTTAATGTTCAGGCCCAGCCCCCTCCTCTATGCTTCAGCTGTGTACATCACCCCAAGCCCTACACATCAGCCGTAGCCCAATGAATCAGTTCTAAGCTCCACCTATAAACACAAGCCCCAGCTCTATGCATTAGTCCCATTTACTCCCAGCCCAAGCCCTAGACCTATATCTCAGCTCAAGCCTCAGCTCATTGCACAATGCACCAGCTCTAGACACCAGACCCAGCACCTACCTTCCCCAACCCCAGTCTTATCCATCTATGCCTTCCCTAACCAGAGTCCTATCCATCTATACCTGCCCCAACCCCAGTCCTATCCATATATACCTGCCCCAACCCCAGTCCTATCCATCTATACCTGCCCCAACCCCAGTCCTATCCATTTTATACCTGCCCCAACCCCAGTCCTATCCATCTATACCTGCCCCAAACCCCAAGTCTTATCCATATATACCTTCCCCAACCCCAGTCTTATCCATCCTATACCTGCCCCAACCCCAGTCCTATCCATATATACCTTCCCCAACCCCAGTCCTATCCATCTATAACCTGCCCTAACCCAGTCCTATCCATCTATACCTGGCCCCAACCCCAGTCCTATCCATCTATACCTGCCCCAAACCCAGTCCTATCCATTATACCTGCCCCAACCCCAGTCATATCCATCTATACCATTCCCCAACCCCAGTCCTATCCATCTACTACCTGCCCTAACCCCCAGTCCTATCCATCTATACCTGCCCCAACCCCAGTCCTATCCATCTATACCTTCCCCAAACCCAGTCCTATCCATCTATACCTTCCCCTACCCCAGTCCTATCCATCTATACCTGCCCTAACCCCAGTCCTATCCATCTATACCTGCCCAAACCCAGTCCTATCCATCTATACCTGCCCCAACCCCAGTCCTATCCATCTATACCTGCCCCCAACCCCAGTCCTATCCATCTATACCTGCCCCAACCCCAAGTCTTATCCATCTATACCTGCCCCAACCCCAGTCCTATCCATATATACCTGCCCCAACCCCAGTCCTATCCATATATACCTGCCCCAACCCCAGTCCTATCCATCTATACCTGCCCTAACCCCAGTCCTATCCATTCTATACCTGCCCTAACCCCAGTCCTATACCATCTATACCTGCCCAACCCCAGTCCTATCCATATATACATTCCCCAACCCCAGTCTTATCCATCTATACCTGCCCCAACCCCAGTCCTATCCATATATACCTTCCCCAACCCCAGTCTTATCCATCTATACCTGCCCCAACCCCAGTCCTATCCATCTATACCTGCCCCAACCGCAGTCCTATTCCATCTATACCTGCCCCAACCCCAGTCCTATCCATCTATACCTGCCCCAACCCCAGTCCTATCCATCTATACCTGCCCCAACCCCAGTCCTATCCATATATACCTTCCCCAACCCCAGTCCTATCCATCTATACCTGCCCCAACCCCAGTCCTATCCATCTATACCTGCCCCTACCCCAGTCCTATCCATCCATACCTGCCCCAACCCCAGTCCTATCCATCTATACCTGCCCCAACCCCAGTCCTATCCATCTATACCTGCCCCAACCCCAGTCCTATCCATCTATACCTGCCCTAACCCCAGTCCTATCCATCTATACCTTCCCCAACCCCAGTCCTATCCATCTATACCTGCCTCTACCCCAGTCCTATCCATCCATACCTGCCCCAACCCCAGTCCTATCCATCTATACCTGCCCCAACCCCAGTCCTATCCATCTATACCTGCCCCAACCCCAGTCCTATCCATATATACCTTCCCCAACCCCAGTCTTATCCATCTATACCTGCCCCAACCCCAGTCCTATCCATCTATACCTGCCCCAACCCCAGGTCCTATCCATCTATACCTGCCCTAACCAGAGTCCTATCCATCTATACCTGCCCCTAACCAGAGTCCTATCCATAAATAGCAGCTGTCACGTCTGCTCTCCCCCCACCCCCAGGCTCCCTGCATCACGCACTCCTATCATCCATTACGCACACCTGCCTTCCCTCGTCACGTGCATCAGTGATATGGACTCACCTGGGACTCACTCATCAGCTGTTATGACCTCCCTTATATTTGTCAGTTCCCCAGCTCTGTTCCCCGCTTTCTGCTTAGATTTTGTTTAACATTTGTTTTCTTGTATGCTAACTCTGTTCCTGCTCTCGTTCCATGTCCGTTCCTTATTAAATGTTTGACTCCCATACCTGCTTCGTCTCCCTGCATCATTCCATGTGACAACAGCCCCTATCATCTATACCAGCCCTCTCATCAATACCAACCCTACCATCTATACAGGCACTAATATGGCATACCAACGCTATCATCTATACCAGCCCTATCCATCTATACCAGTCCTATCCATCTATACCTGCCCCAACCCCAGTCCTATCCCATATATACCTTCCCCAACCCCAGTCTTATCCATCTATACCTGCCCCAACCCCAGTCCTATCTCATCTATACCTGCCCCCACCCCAGTCCTATCAATCCATACCTGCCCCAACCCCCAGTCCTCATCCATCTATACCTGCCCTAACCCCAGTCATATCCCTCTATACCTGCCCCCAACCCCAGTCCTATCCATCTATACCTGCCCCAACCCCAGTCCTATCCATCTATACTGCCCCAACCCCAGTCCTATCCATCTATACCTGCCCCTAACCAGAGTCCTATCCATAAATACCAGCTGTACGTTCTGCTCTCCCCCCCCCCCCCCCCCCACCCCCCCCCCCCCCCAGGCTCCCTGCATCACGCACTTCCCTATCATCCATTAGCACACCTGCCTTCCCTCGTCACGTGCATCAGTGATATTGGACTCACATGGACTCACTCATCAGCTGTTTATGACCTCCCTTATATTTGTCAGTTCCCCAGCTCTGTTCCCCGCTTCTGCTTAGATTTTGTTTAACATTTGTTTTCTTGTATGCTAACTCTGTTCCTGGTCTCGTTCCATGTCCGTTCCTTATTAAATGTTTGACTCCCATACCTACTTTCGTCTCCCTGCATCATTCCATGTGACACCAGCCCTATCATCTATACAGCCCTATCATCAATACCAACCCTACCATCTATACAGGCACTAATATGCATACCAACGCTATCATCTATCCAGCCCTATCCAACTATCCAGCCCTATCCAACTATCCAGCCCTATCCAACTATCCAGCCCTATCCAACTATCCAGCCCTATCCAACTATCCAGCCCTATCCAACTATCCAGCCCTATCCAACTATCCAGCCCTATCATCTATACCAGCCTTATCATCAATACAACCCTACCATCTATACAGGCACTATCACGTATACCAACTCTATCACCTATTCCAGCCCTTAACCATCAATACCAGCCCTATCCATCTATACCAGCCCTATCTATGTATACCAGCCCTATCCATCTATTACCAGCCCTATCCATCTATACCAGCCCTATCATCTATACCAGCCCTATCATCAATTCAAACCCTACCATCTATAAGGCACTAATATGTATGCCAATGCTATCATCTATACCAGCCTATCCATCTATACCAGCCCCTATCATCTATTACCAGACCTATCATCATATACCAGCCACTATCATCTTACCAGCCCTATCATCTTTACCAGCCCTATCATCTTTACCAGCCCTATCATCTATACCAGCCCCTATCATCTTTACCCGGCCCTATCATCTATACCAGCCATATCATCTTACCAGCCCTATCGATCTTTACCAGCCCTATCATCTTTACCAGCCTATCATCTATACCAGCCTATCATCTTTACCAGCCCTATCTTACCCCTATCCATACCAGCCTCTATCATCTTACCAGCCCTATCATCTTTACAGCCCTATCATCCTTTACCAGCCCTATCATCTATACCAGCCCTATCATCTTTACCAGCCCTATCATCTTTACCAGTCCTATCATCTTTATCAGCCCTATCATCTTTACCAGCCTATCATCTATACCAGCCCTATCATCTTACCAGCCCTATCATCTTACCAGCCCTATCTATCTATACCAGCCCTATCATCTATTACCAGCCCTATCATCTTTACCAGCTCTATCATCTTACCAGCCCTATCATCTATAACCAGCCCTATCATCTTTACCAGCCCATCATCTATACCAGCCATACTATATCTATACCAGCCCTATCATCTTTACCAGCCCTATCATCTTTACCAGCCTATCATCTATACCAGCCCTCATCATCTATACCAGCCCTCATTCATCTTTAACCAGCCCTATCAATCTTACCAGCCCTATCACACTTTACCAGCCTATCATCTTTACCAGCCCTATCATCTTACCAGCCCCTATCATCTTTACCAGTCTTATCATCTTTCCCAGCCCTATCATCTATACCAGCCCTATCAATCTATACCAGCCCCTATCATCTTTACCAGCCCTATCATCTTACCAGCCCTATCATCTTTACCAGCCCTATCCCCAACACTGGATCTCCTTTCTCCAGCTCATAGAATGTGCTTTCCTCACCCCAATATCTTCCCCCCTGGGTGTGTGTGTGTGTGTGTGTGTGTGTGGTGTGTGTGTGTGTGTGTGTGTGTGTGTGTGTGTGTGTGTGTGTGTGTGTGTGTGTGTGTGTGTGTGTGTGTGTGCTGTGCGCATCCAGGTGAATTGTCCCGCGTCGGTCTAAGCTGGAAACCGTGAGTCACGACCGGCCAGTGGAGCTTGCGAAACAGGCTTACGCTTGGAGGGTGCGGCCAGCAGAGTGTCTGCGGTGCTGTCGGTCTGCCTGCCTGCCGAAACAATCGCTGTGCCGAGAGATAGCCAGTCCCTTTAAATGTGCCATGCACACTGCACTACCCTATTTCCCTTCCTGCCCCTTCCTCCTACTTCCTTACCCTCACCTCACCCCTTCTTCCCACCTTTCTTCCGCTTTCTCCCCTTTCTCCTCCCCCTTTCTCTCTCTTCCTCAACCTTCCTCCCCTTTCTCTCTCTTCCTCAACCTTCCTCCCCTTTCTCTCTCTTCCTCAACCTTCCTCCCCTTTCTCTCTCTTCCTCAACCTTCCTCCCCTTTCTCTCTCTTCCTCAACCTTCCTCCCCTTTCTCTCTCTTCCTCAACCTTCCTCCCCTTTCTCTCTCTTCCTCAACCTTCCTCCCCTTTCTCTCTCTTCCCTCAACCTTCCTCCCCTTTTCTCTCTCTTCCTCAACCTTCCTCCCCTTCCTCCACCTCATCCTTCCCCCCAAGAGAAGGTCTCCCAGGAAGTTCAACACATGAAATAGATTCACCCTGCCTCCCCATCTCTCTGTCTCTCACACACACACACACCACACACACACACACACACCACACCACACACACACACACACACACACACACACACACACACACACACCACACACACACACGTGTCAAGATGACACCAGTGGCAAACCTTCTGTCAACTGTTTTTTTCAATAAGGGCCTTGGATCCGCCGACAGTAGCAGGAATTTTTACCGCGCATTAACAGTGCCAGAATTATGGAATTAGGGCGCTAGGTAATCATATTGTTTGGCACTGTAGTTCGGATTCGTATTGCTTTCCCCCCAGGATGAGCCAGCCTTGCGCCCGCGGATCAGTTGCAACATTGCATGTCTTCCATCACAAGCAGCGGATTAAAGGCAAACCCCAGAGCTTACCTGTGGATTCCTGATGCGGCTTTAATATAAAACAGAGACTGTTTTGAATAATACCAATAAGGCCCCGCTAGCCACAATCCACGTGGACCACGCCGCAGTGCTTTGACGTGGTGGAGACGATGATTCACAGTTCACACGCACAAAACCCCGCCTGGTGAAAGAGAGCCACTGGTTTCTCAACATCCGCTCCAAAATGAAATAGATTCTAAGGACGTAGTTCACATTGTTATACTACCTCATCATATCAGCTCAGGCCTCTTATACGAGACATCCATTAGCCTAAAGGATTATGAGGAGGAGGAGTAAGGTGGGGCTGTTATAGTGGATGTAGGCTGACTGAACTGTTCAGTAAGCGTGTGTAAACACCAGTGGAGGCTGCTGAGGGGAGGACGGCTCACAATAACGGCCAGAACGGAGCGAATGGAATGGCATCAAACATATAGAAACCAGTTTGTTCTATTTGATACCGTTCCACCTATTCCGCTCCAGCCATTACCACGAGCCCATCCTCCCCAATTAAGTTGCCACCAACCTCCTGTGGTATGCACTCTATGGACAGATAGGTGTGTGTATCACAGGAGGCTGGTGGCACCTTCATTGGGGAGGACGGGCCCGTGGTAATGGCTGGAGTTGAATTAGTGGAATGTTATCAAATACGCCAAACACATGTTGATGCCATTCCATGTGCTCCGTTCCAGCCGTTATTGTGAGCCGTCCTCCCCTCAGCAGCCTCCGCTGGTGTGTATGCTGGACTAGTATGACATGTATTGTCATAGGAATGTATTTGTGTATCCTAATGTATAGCCAACATAATGAGGTGTGTCTGTGTTGTATGCAACACGTGTTGCCTTCGGTGAACAACAGTGCTTTGTGGAGAGAATCCAGGGGGGTACTGTTGTGGAGGAAAAGTCTCTGTCTTCTCCTTTGGAAGGATGCATCTGTGGCTGTTTTGGATGTGACAGCGCAATGGTCACCATACCCTACCGCTGTGGACGGTGCATTCTAACGAGAGCTAACGCTAGCGCCCATTAATAAATGATGAGGAAGACTTGGCGAGGGAAAACACTGGGAATAATCAGACCCGGTAACGTTTCAACACCAAAACAACAACCCCCCCCACTCCTTCAAAACACGTCATTTCAAACTGGGCACTGTGATTTTTAGGATTGAAAAAACATGAGTCTGTGGGGAACTGAAATGCTGGTGAACAACCACCCTAGTTCTGATCTATAGATACATAGTGCAGGACTCCAAAACACAACATTTGATAAAATGTTAAACTGAATTTTCGGATTTTTTAGGATACAGGGTGAAAATGAGTCCTGGATTAACTGAAATGAAAGGTGAAAGGTGTTGGTGAAAAGGTGCTGGTAGTGAGTGTGTTTATTGTAGTTGTCTGATGTTTTGGTGGCTGGTTTGTTACTGTTATATGAACGTATCCAATGAGAACACAGTGTTTCATTTTGTGTTGCAAAACGGTTTTCTACGGTGTGCCCTGCTGAACTCAGAGGTTATGGTCAACAGTTGGTTAGAAGTCCAGTTCACTTCGGCCATTTAGAGGTGGAGGTCAAGCGATCTCTATTATCTCCATGGCGAGAGCCTAACAACTGCCTAACAACAGCACGCTCCACACTGAGAAGCATGCCATCTCTCTGGTTCTCTCCATCCCTCTCACTCCATCTCCCCAGAGTCTTGTTTGGCTCTCCACATTTGAGGTGGTTGTTTTGTGGCACACCGACTGGCGGCAGCTGGGTTAATGAGTCTGGATGCTGATCTTGTGGAGGATGTGTAGCCCCCTTCTGGCTGTCTGAGTGTGGGAATGAGTGGCCATTCCACTGGACACGCGCACACACACACCCTGGGTCCTGTGGCACCAGTCTGTCTGCGCTGTTGGATCCAACGCTCAGCTCAACCCCTCCCCAGGGAAACTGACAAACGCTGCTAATGGTTCCGTTACATCTGCTATTTAGACCTCCATAATGGGGACTTATTAAGGAAGCGCGCCTCTCATAACCGGCCCACTGACGTGTCTACGTCGTCTGCTGTCCCCATGAGACAGTGATTTCCTACTCTCTGACACGAGCTATCACTGAAACTATTGCTTCACATAGAAATATAAGTTATAGATCTGCCATTCTCATTGAAAGCAAGTCTAAGAAGCGGTAGATCTGTTCTGTGTGCGCTATTTCTATACTTCCCGTCTTAAGTTTCGTTTTTACGTCTTTTACTTTTGGTTTTGTACACCAGCTTTAAACAGCTGAAAAATCTCAATTTTGCATATGGAAAATATACAGTTTTGTCACATAAACTGAAATAAGGCAAACTATTAGATCTTTTGCAACCATGAAATGGGGAGCGATTAAACCCCCACCTGTCCTCTGCCTTATGACTCCACGATACCTGCAGAGTAATGCCATGAATTAACATCCCTCCACCCACTCTCCTCTCATAATTACGGCCATTCCGGTTGCGCCCCCCCTACGCTAGCTAACTAGCACAGCTAGCAATTAGCTCAGCTAGGCTTAACTCTCTCGTCTCACCATGCGTTTACAACACATATCTCAACCCTAATTGGGCTACAGTCTCCTGTAGAGTGCAGCGTCCCTCAAGGCCCCGTTACTAGCTGTAGCAGGGGCTGATCTGTGTTATGATTCATCTCACTATTATTTCAGGTCAAAGGACCAATTAAATCAAAGGCAATTTGACCTATATTTAGCATAGTGGTGTTAGCATTAGCCTACCGAGAAGCAATGGGGTTTTGCCCCTGTGTGCTAGACCGCTAACCTCCAACCGCTAACCACTACACCCAGGTCCCTGTTCAAACTAGGTCATCATAAAGCCCAGGCTTTGCGTGCGTATTAGGCCTGGATGTTGGAAGGCAGGGGACCCCTCGGTTTCACATGCCTTTAACACAGCTGAGTGCTAGCTAGCTCATCTCAGCAGCTCACATCACATAGACCCATGTGAAGATGTGATGGTTGGGTTTTGTTCAAGGATGCAAAACTATAAATAAATGAGGGCGATGCTCAGCCTCAGTTGGAAGATGGATGCCATACTACACACCCACCCACTCTCCCTCAAATGCCCTTGGATGTAACGCAAGCCTTTTCTAACTTTTTTGTTATGTGTTGTATGTGTGTTCAGTTTGTTAACTGTGTGTGTGTGTGGTGTTTCGCTGTTGCACATACCAGAGCCTTCATTTCAGGGCCAGAATGATTGTACAGGTGTGCGATCGGTGAGCAACGCATCTACTCTCGAAACAGAAAAAGGCTTTTCAAAAGGCCCTCTAACTTCATGTGACCTCCATACAACGCAGAGCCAACACAGATGTCCCTGACGCAATCAGAAAATTTGTCGTAGGAGTGAACATGCTACGTGAAGTATTTTGTCCTCCTTCCTGAGGGTCATCATTGGACTACTCTGCTGGGGCCGCGACTACTGAAAAACACTAACTATTGAGCTGTTTGTTGGTGAGTCTTTGCACATAGCCCACATAGCCCACTGGCATTGCTGTTGAAAGGAAGTGATTCACTGTACTAAGAAAGCAGCGCTGTAAATTGTTAACAACCACTCTTGGCAACATTACCTCAGTCTGTATAGTGTGTATAGCTCTAAAGTTATAACAGAATACTATTTTCTGGCTGTTACAATTCATGTTGAGGTGTTGGAGGATCATATTTCTACAGGTTTTGTAGCCCTGCACCTCATAGAAAATGAGCCCATTTCAATAGGATGTGCATTGGCAACACATACCTGTATTTGGAGTGCCAGCAAATGACCTTATCTTGGGTTATGTCTTTGCATAACTGACTTTCAGAATATATTTTTTTGTTTGTAGTGAATCCTTTAAGTCTTGAGATATCTTTGTAACCCTGAAATACAAACACTTACATTGACAAGGCTATCATGTTGACTACCAGAAAAAACGGTATGGTACCAAACCCGCATATCATTATTTCTGTATTCATTTGCACTCCATTTAATTCCAACTACAATATTTTAACCTTGTTTCAAAGAAAGTATACAATAGCTATAGTGTTTATTTTCTACTATTCAAATGGCCATTCACGCAACCAAGCCAGCGAATTATGTCGAGGCCAAGAGGAATGGAAAATATTTGACTTTCTCTGAAATATATTCATGTTGGAATCATTTAGTTTTACTAAGATCACGAACAGCGGTAGGAGCAGTACACTGACATCTCATTTATCATGATGTTCTCAGACAATGGTAAGGAGTAATGGTGCGGTTTGGGGATGTTTCCCCACACATTCCCACATTTAGCTTTCGGAAGTCTCCAGCAGGGACTTTAGGTTTCGTAGCCCTGCATGTTCATATTTGCATATTCTCAATGCCTTTAGAGTATCGTGAAACAACAACAGCATGTGTCCTGACGTCCTAGTACTTTGGGCTACTACTCAGGTATGATACATCAGAAGAACGACAGAAGGTGATGAAAATCAGAGATTCGGGTTTTTAGAAATGCTAGTTCATAACACTGGAAGGACTTTTAAAATATGCAACAGTGCTCAAATTTTTTTTCATGTGAATATAAACAAGTCAAATGAAATTTCCCTCAAATGTATTTCTTTTTTTTTATTCCAAGGGAAAGTTTTGTTGTGGTAATAGTCAAAGTGGACCTACAGTCTGTCAGTCTGACTGATTTGGGCGGAGATCGCTGTGTGCTGTAAGCAACGTTCTGTCACAAATAATTCATGTCGAACCCACACCTCTGGACATGATTCATTCCGAACCAGGTTTAATTAATACACTCAATCAATCAAGCTAATTGAGGACACAGTGGGAGCTTCCAACAGGTAGGCCTACTATGCCAGCGGTGAGCCTGCATGACGAGAGAGAGACAGACAGAGAGAGAGAGAGAGAGAGAGACGGAGAGACGAAGAGAAACTTGTATTTATATACTGTACTTGCAGATCTTCCAGTGAAAGCCCTGAAAGACAGTTGTGGTGTTCTTTCCTTTCCCTGGATGATTCTGTGGTGTTCTTTCCCTTCCCTGGATGATTCTGTGGTGTTCTTTTCCTTTCCCTGGATGATTCTGTGGTGTTCTTTCCTTTCCCTGGATGATTATGTGGTGTTCTTTCCCTGGATGATTCTGTGGTGTTCTTTCCTTTCCCTGGATGATTCTGTGGTGTTCTTTCCCTTCCCTGGATGATTCTGTGGTGTTCTTTCCTTTCCCTGGATGATTCTGTGGTGTTCTTTCCTTTCCCTGGATGATTCTGTGGTGTTCTTTCCTTTCCCTGGATGATTCTGTGGTGTTCTTTCCCTGGATGATTCTGTGGTGTTCTTTCCCTTCCCTGGAGGATTCTGTGGTGTTCTTTCCTTTCCCTGGATGATTCTGTGGTGTTCTTTCCTTTCCCTGGAGGATTCTGTGGTGTTCTTTCCTTTCCCTGGATGATTATGTGGTGTTATTTCCTTTCCCTGGATGATTCTGTGGTGTTCTTTCCCTTCCCTGGATGATTCTGTGGTGTTCTTTCCTGTCCCTGGATGATTCTGTGGTGTTCTTTCCCTGGATGATTATGTGGTGTTCTTTCCCTTCCCTGGAGGATTCTGTGGTGTTCTTTCCTTTCCCTGGATGATTCTGTGGTGTTCTTTCCTTTCCCTGGAGGATTCTGTGGTGTTCTTTCCTTTCCCTGGATGATTCTGTGGTGTTCTTTCCTTTCCCTGGATGATTCTGTGGTGTTCTTTCCTTTCCCTGGATGATTCTGTGGTGTTCTTTCCTTTCCCTGGATGATTCTGTGGTGTTCTTTCCTTTCCCTGGATGATTCTGTGGTGTTCTTTCCCTGGATGATTCTGTGGTGTTCTTTCCTTTCCCTGGATGATTCTGTGGTGTTCTTTCCTTTCCCTGGATGATTCTGTGGTGTTCTTTCCCTGGATGATTCTGTGGTGTTATTTCCTTTCCCTGGATGATTGTGTGGTGTTCTTTCCTTTCCCTGGATGATTATGTGGTGTTATTTCCTTTCCCTGGATGATTATGTGGTGTTATTTCCTTTCCCTGGATGATTGTGTGGTAGTTGTTGAAGCTAACCCGCTACATGTCACCATAACACAGATCACGTCTGTGACATGATGCCTCCTTGGCCCTCAGTCAACCTGCCTCCTCTGAACTCCTCTGATCCTGTCCCCATCCAGGGGGTCTCTACTAGGGAACACTGTGGCAAAGTTGCCCAGATGTTAGCCAAAACGTTGTCCCGGCGTCTGCCAACGGGCATGAGATCAAACGGTAGACGGTTCGACGCCAGCAGCGCTTTCATCCGAACACCCACAGTGCGGCGCTATGGGGGGGCAGGCTGTGCAACGCAGGGAAGCGGGCCCCACTCCATTATGGAGTAGGAGTACTACAGTCCAGACCACCCATGGTGTGACAACAGTCCAGAGAGCACAGTTGGTCAGTGTGTGATGACGTCCTCTGTAACCGTGACTCTGTGTCACACTCCTCACTGCCCTATGGTAAGTGTATGGCCAATTTAGTATGGGGTTGTTTTGGTACCTCTTTATCTCTGGCCCCCGTGTGTCTCTAGTCACCTAAATAACTCTCAAATCTCACTCCCTCCCTCTGTGTCCTCTTTCTCCTCCCCCTCTCTCTTTTCATTCTGAGTCTCTATCTCTCTCTCTCACTCACTTTCTCTCTCTCTCTCTCTCTTTTCTCGCTCTCTCTATATACCTCTCCCACCCCCTCCTCTCCCTCTCTCTCTCTCTCTCTCTCTCTCTCTCTCTCTTTCCTCTCTTTCTCTCTCTCTCTCTCTCTACCTCTCCCTCCCCCTTCCTCTCTCTCCCTCCCTCCTTCAGGCTTTGCTGGTAGTTTTGACAGCAGACAGGACAGTGTTTTGGCTGAGCGAGCGTTCTGCTCCACAGTGAGAAATGGCCCATCAGAGGACCCTCTGGCGTCCCCCAGCTCTGCTCTGTCACTCCTCCTCACCATTTATCACCGGAGTTGTCATCCTCCTCTTCTCTCTCTCGTGCTCTCTCTCTCTCTTTTCTTCCTCTCTCTCCTCTATCGTTCTCTCCCTCTCTTCCTCCCTCTTTCCTTACCCACTCCCTCCATCTCCTCAGGGGCCCGGGGTGGCTCGGCCACGCAGTAAAAGCGCTAGTGACACACGACGGGCCATCTCACGGGAGAGAGCTCTCCAAAGCACGTCGCCACATTCATCTGACCAGCGGAACGAAGGGAAAAAAGAAAGTCCCCACCTTTTTTCTTCTTCAACGCCTCTCAAGTGAAACTTCTTTGACACCCTCTTTCGGTCCGCACTGTTAGAACGGGCAAGCTAAAACCAACAACCAATAAAATAAGGAGAAAGAGAAAGGCTTTTGTTGGAGTTGAAGTGCCTCTTCTCTCAGCGGTGCTCTGAGCCAGCCCCGCTTGGTGGTAGTGGCGTTCATGCCTTGGTGGAGCCGTGGTGGTTCTCGGGGCGCGGCTCAAAACAGCCGGCCAGACCCCTTTAATGTCAGCAGCGTCAGGCTCATAAGCACTAATTGGAAAGTTTGATTAGTAGAGCCACATGGAACTGCAGACCCTGCTGAGTCCAGTACAGAGAGAGGGAAGGAGGGGGGGTTGAGGAACGGCAGACCCCTGCTGAGTCCAGTACAGAGAGATGGAAGGAGGGGGGGGTTGAGGAATGGCAGGCCTGCTGAGTCCACTACCAAGAGGGAGAGTTAAAGAGAGGCAAAGAGAGAGATGGAGAGAGGGAGGTAAGAGAGAGCAGGGGGAGAAAGAGGGGAATGGCAGGCCACTTCAGAGGGAGGGAGCGAGGGAGGGGAATGGCAGGCCCTGCTAGGTCCACTACTGTACATAGAGAGAGAGCGAGCGAGGAAAGAGCGAGACGGAGAGAGAGGGAGGTGGAGTCAGTGGGGGAGAAAGGCAGCAATGGCAGGGCCTGCTGAGTCCACTTCAGAGAGAGGAGGGATAGTTTGAAGTCCCCCCACTAATCCATCGTTCTCGCCATTTTTAGTCCCTCCTCTTCTCCCGTTCTCTCCTCCTCTGCCCAACATGGTGCTGGAACTCCAGGCTAATCATGATGACAATTTAGACATTTTTATTGAAATATCGTTTTTTTTCATTCAGGCATTTCATAAATTATCATTTTTTTGCCTCCAATTTTGTTTTTGTTATGATGAGTGTTATGTCAATTACTGATATATGTGCCAGCTGATAACGACAGCTGTGGTAGCTGTGTCGGTAGGTTTAGTGTAGCTCATGTTCATGCACAATATAAGTTAATGTCGTGTGGGATCGGTCCAGTATATCGTTCCTCGTGTATTTGAGACACGAGGAGCAGCTTCCCTTGAAGGGATATGTGACTGTATATAGAGCCTTGTTATAAATTGGGCCCAGTGTCCCTCCACTGTCCAGTCAGCCAGTCAGGCCGGCCCAGTCAGAGTTCACCCGTCTGAGAGACTAAGCCTGTGAGGAATGACCACCGGAGCGTAGCGTGAAGCCCAGGCTAGGCTAATCCCGTTAGCCCACACAGCCTAGCGCACTCAGTGACACCTAGTCAAACAGAGGTGCTAGCTAAGGCTATAGTATGGAGATGGAGTAGTGCCAATATTATTGTAAATAGAGTACCTCACAAATATCCATAACATAGGCAAGAAGATGGACTGGGGTGGGTGAGGGGATGTTGGGACCCGTGTGGAATGAATCAATCTTAGTGATATTGTCAGGGCCGGCCCGCCCATTAGTACGATTAGGCGGCCCGCGTTAGAGCGGCAGATTGACAGATTGACACAACAGTGGCATAATGGACTATTAAGTTAAACGCTGATGGCCGTCCCATGATAAGCTGCCGGCCGCTTTGCCAAAGGCTGCGCTCCACCAAAGCTCCATCACATCATGTAGCCTATACCCGGATCATCAACTAGATTCGCCGCGGACCAATTTTTTCTGGGGTGGATGGTCGGGGGTGACGGAACATAATTACAAATAATTTGTAGACTGCAAATTGACCGCAAGAAACCCAAACACTTGAAGCGGACTTCCTGGTGTTTTTTTTTACAATCTTTTATGTCCAATAATTAAAATAACCGACATTTAAAAAAAAAAAAATTACTAATAATAAAAACATAACCACCTGCGGGCCACCAGTTGGGGAACCCTGCCTATAAGGCAGGAAGAGTAAAGCATCTGTGGCCTTTTCTGTAGCCTACAGAGCGACCAAATGTATGAAATGTCATGAGACAGTTTTTACACCATGTGTGTTTCTGATCAAATAGCCTTAAACGGCGCCCTCTCAAATAAAAATGAGATTCGGTGTGGATATGAATGAACATGTTTACAAACACACCATATCCTAAAAACAGTACAGGTCAAGTCAAAGGAACAAGATCCTACGGAATGAAATGAGGCTACTCACGACTGCTGTCCCGGAGTTTGACTCTGTGGGCAATATTGTCATGATAATTAGCATGTTTAAGTTTGTAGGCCTATTCGTCTCTTTCTGATCTGATCATTGCAGAAAATAAATAGGCTATGAAGTGCATTTTCCAAATAATGCACGCCTAATAACTTGGGTAGGCTGACATAGGCAATGCATGAGTTTGAAGTTTGTGGAAGCTGAGAATCGATCCTACCATTTCTACCGATCTGTGTGCCAGTTAGGATTTTCATATTTGCCATTTGCATAGAAGTGTTTCATTTCAATATTACATATTTCGTTTTGCAAAATCCATTGTCACATGGTTACAAAAAATGACGAGAAGCTCAGCTTATATTAGCGGTGGTAAGAAATCAGACATCCCCACATGGAACCGTTCCTACATTTGCGCGCAGCATTCCAGGTAGCCTACTTTATGCATGCTTGAAAGTAGCCTACTTTATGCGTGCACTCCGTCAACATTAACAGGATAGAGAAAAAAACCAGACAAATGCTCATTGCTCACATGGAATGCTCCAAACATAAGACAATGAGAAAAATGGACAAAACTCGTAAATGTTGGTATGAAATACACCAAAACTTGTTTCTCAAATGTGTAGCAGGTTGTGAACTCTGCAAACAACTTTTTCTACTCCGAGAATGTCAACGGTAAATGACTGTAATTATTACATGCATTAACAGAAATGAATGTAACCAAATAATGGGGATTAACGGGTAAATGTACTTCTGGGGGTTGATCAAAAGAAATAATCAAAGGGCAAACAATTTGCATAATTAAACAATTCATGCTCAAGAATTGGCGGGAGACAGCGGAGCACATTCTGGAGAGCTGAATGCATTCTGGAGAGCTGAGTGCATTCTGGAGTGCTGAGCGCATTCTGGAGAGCTGAGCGCATTCTGGAGAGCTGAGCGCATTCTGGAGAGCTGAGCGCATTCTGGAGAGCTGAATGCATTCTGGAGAGCTGAGTGCATTCTGGAGAGCTGAGTGCATTCTGGAGAGCTGAGTGCATTCTGGAGAGCTGAGTGCATTCTGGAGAGCTGAGTGCATTCTGGAGAGCTGAATGCATTCTGGAGAGCTGAGTGCATTCTGGAGAGCTGAGTGCATTCTGGAGAGCTGAGTGCATTCTGGAGAGCTGAGTGCATTCTGGAGAGCTGAGTGCATTCTGGAGAGAGATGTCCCTGTATCCTCGCCACCCACCCCCTCCCCTTCTCGTCTCAACATCTCAAATGATGCTCAAGACATATCATCTTCACACATATTGTAGATGCTTTTCACTGACAGCCACAACTCCATAATCAGCTAGGACTATTGTCACTTGTGATGCCCAGCTTGCAGAATTCCCAACTAGACATAGCCCTACTCGTTTGTAATTTGAAACAATCCATAACAAAAAAAACAAGACGCTAAGTCATGGTCTCTGGTGAAGTCTTTTGAATTATTTGATTTATTTCTGTAAAGTAATTATCATTTTGGCAAATATATTTCAATATATACTTTAGGATGTGCCGACGATGGTAGCTGATATTCAGCTCTTGAATTTGCCAAAATTATTAGTCTTAAGTCTTTGTCCGGTATCAGGACCATGAAGCCAATGCAACTGCCTGTTTTACAAACAGTAAGCTACCACATGGATAGGCATTCATTAAAGTGCACTGTGTTGCCTAGGCTACTCTTCTACTTTGCTGGGATAGGAGGAGGGTGGCATTTGTCTTTATATCTCGCCAAGGGCGGCATATCACCCAGGACCGGGCCAGGATATTGTACAATGGTTTAATTTGTTTATTTTTTATGATTCATTATTTGTCAAATTCAAGGGAGGGAGAATGTGCAACATAGTTTCAGATCATTTCTTCAAGGGATTCATTTTCAACTGATGAGAATTCACACTTGTCGAAAGCAATTCACACATGGTGAAATAATAGGAGTTCGTAATTCAATTTAGTTGAGATGGAATTGACCTAAATCCTGATATGTGGTGTTAGCAAAATGATGAAACAGCTTTGGTTAGGTGTTGTTGCGGGAACTCATACACTCGCGCAACACACGCACATACTGTACACACACACACACACACACACACACACACACACACCAAAATCCAAGATGAGCCTACGTGACCAAATGAGATGGACTCCCCCTACACCTCCCACTAGTACCTAAAATAGGATTATCCCAGTCACCTCCTCTCTCTCTCTCTCTCTCTCTCTCTCTCGTCCTAATCTTCTCCTCCTCTTCCTCTCCCTCCTTTACATCCTTCTCATCTTCCCAGCCCTACTACCCCATCCGCCCTCCTTCCCGAACATCCACCTCTTTCCTCACCCTCCTTGAGTCTTCCTCTCCTCTTCCTCCCACCCAAATGTCTCACCATCCCTCCACTCCCTCCCGTCCACACCCCAACACACACACCTACATGCCCTGAGGGTAGGGATTCTGTAATGTGTAGTAGTTGTCAGCATCAGGCCACCCACCTCTCCCTCCTTCCTCTCCTTCTCCTCCTACCTACTCCCCCACCTCCACCTCCTCCCCGAGGCTTACCGGCTATCATCCCCACTAGCCAGGGGGGCCGTGCACAGGCAGGTCTCTGTACCTCACAGCCAATAGGAACCCCCCGTTGTGACGTCACAGAGTTTCTGTTGATCTACTGCACAGCAACGGAATCAACCAACGGAAAAGCATCAACATTGACCCACTTTTTAACCAATGCCTCTTGTACAAAAAAAGACTAAAGCCAATGATCCAATTTCTACCCACTACATGTGTACTCTGTGTCTGGGGGAATGAATTACTAGGACCAGTGTACTTTCTAGTTCACCCATTGCCTCACCTCAAAATTACCCATAAGCCACAAGTAAAAATTCAAATAAAAAAGTCTTAAGCCACTTTCCTCCACTTGCAGATGCTAATTTGCAGCGCCGTGCGCCACCCATTCAGTGGATTCTCTTTCAGGTGGATTTGATATGGCCACACGTTCAAATATAAAGCAAGCTAGTTTATAGGCTAGATAAGCTACTGTGTATTTTCCATTAGCACACACAAGCATGTCATGTTCATAGAAATAAAATTACCTGAACGGTCAAAGCCCCTCAGACCATTGGAATTTGACTTCACGTCATGGGATGTCAATGCTAGTCAATGTATTTCTATGGCCATGTGGCTAATGATGATCGGCTGTAATTCAGGAAGCAGTGTGTCAGCTAAGTGATGATTGGCTGTTATTCATCAAATAGTGGGTCATCTAAGTGATGATTGGCTGTTATCCAGCAAATAGTCTGTCAGCTAATTGATGATGACTGTTATTCAGCAAATAGTGGGCCAGCTAAGTGAGGATTGGCTGTTATTCAGGAAGCAGTGGATCAGGTAATATTGTATCTTCCCATACTCCTTCACTGTAGAACGCTAATGGTAAGCCACTTGACACATGCCAGGAGCAAGGTTAACTCCTCTCCAGGCATAGGTCTTAAGATTTCCTCCTAGTGTACACACACACAGAACCAACTCCCGTTTCCCACCTTAGGGCTGCCTCGGAGCAAGACATCGACTGAGTCACCACTCTGAGGCGATGCCTAAGTAGTTAAAATTACCTATAATATTCATAATTAGTGTAATCATTTGATCTTGACATTCGTTAACATATTGATTTTAGTCATTGATTGTTCATTGTTTCTTGAGCTATACATTGTATGCTGGAATTAATAGCATTGAGGTGATTCTTAAATGCACCAACATAACTAAGTACAGTTATAGTAAATCATGGAATTTCAATATTCATAACCTATTGATTGTCATCATAGATTTTTTTTTTTCTGGATCTATGGAATGTTCTGTAATGTTTGTAGTGTCTTGTAAAGCCACATAAAGGTAAAAGCCAGTTGTGTGGTAGAGAATCACCAGGGAAATGCCGGGTGAATCCTATCCTTCTCTTACTGCCGTATTCTCGGAGCTGGCGTCGGTGCCAACCAGCCATGGCAGGTGCCTTCCTTTCCTGGCATGAGCTTATATCCATGGCAACCGCTTCAAGCATCTCATAATGCGACGAGGTTCAGCGTCGAAGTTAAATTGCCCTTTTTTTCCACCCAGAAAAAACTCTTAATGACTCGGGTCATATAATTGTTTAGAGTGGCGGTATGGAAGCTATAGAGAGGGGGTCGCAACCTCAAACCCTCTCCAATCTCAAATGCAGAGAAAGAGGAGAGAGGAAGGGGGGATAGAGGGAACAGAGAGTCGAGGAAGGAGGGCACTGAAATGGGTGGTTTCAATGGCTTGTTGAAATGACCTAAATGACAAGGCACTCTTACAGTTTTAGCAGCTCAAGCCTCTCGGCAAGCACTGCTGCCCTGCCTCCCCTTTTATCCTTTTTCCTCCGGTTGGAGTAGTATAGCTGTAGGCTGGTGCTCAGAGTGGCACTGAGGTGGCACCTAGCCCCGTAGAGATTTCCCATTACCAAGACACCCATCCTTTGCCATCAATCACTGGCTTTATATCTGCCGTCAGGCTGGGTCGCTGATACCAACGGTGAACGTCTCTCTTTCCCACAAAATGAAAATCAGGGTGAAAGTATCTGTCCGTTGGAGTGTATTGGTGTAGGGTAGCTTTTTGTCTCCAAAATAAATAAAAAAGGTTTTAACTATCACGTTTCTTTACAATTTCCTATCTAATTAAAATATATATATATATATTAATAAAGTAAATATGAATTATTACAATTGTATTTTGTGGTCACTTGTGTTGGATGGAGAAGATTGTTGAATATTGTGAATAGTGTGTAATATTTATACTTAAACCTAAAAACAATACACTCAGTATTTAGTCTAAACATAAACCTTAAACCCATACACACCCCGTCTAAATTCAATTATAACCACGCAATTACGGCCTTCTCCACAGGCACAATCTACGCTAGCAAACGTAAGGATTGTTCCTAGAAAGTGTTCAGGTCATTACTGAGCCCAGGTACTTGGCTGGAGTCCTTTTGATGTCTGTTCAGATAATAGCTCAGATGAAAGGATCGCCTGCCTCATCCTAACTGCCAGTGTCATCTTTGTCTTCCACCATTTGGTGCCAACAAATTAGTCGCCAAACGCTCCCAAGTTCGGGGGTAGGCAGGGGCGGCCCCGTGAGGGGAGTGCGGACACGTTGAAGGCTGGCGTGACGCGCCCTGTGGGGAGTTTTCTCCCTCTTTCTCCCCCTGCACTAGGCTGGCTAACTCCCCAGTCGGAAGAGAGAGACAAAAATGCAAAAACACACTCTCTCTCCACCATTTACTTTTAAGTGGTGATCCTAAACTCTCCTTCCGCCATCTCTTCTTCCTCTCTTCCGTACCTCTCCGTTGACATCCCCCCTGCTAAGCAAGACAACATCTACAGTCATAACAACCTGAAACAACAGGGGTCGCGGCTAAGTGAGTCGCTGAACGTCATGTTCTCTCTATGGTGCTTCTCCCAGCACATAGGAGTGATCTGTATAGGCCAAGTTGTTGTTGCTTTCATTGTATTGCATATGTATGTGTTCTGCCCACGTATACCTTGTCTAGGTACCCTCTTTGTCTTTTGTTTGTTCTGCTTTTGAACCTATTCATCTACATGATTTCATGATACTCAGTAATTAAACCCTTACAGAACTCAGTTCATGTTGTAATATGTACTTTTCTTAATCATATGGTAGAACAAGAGCATTCTGGTACCCTGGCAGCGCAAATTGCTCGTATCGTAGGTCCATAAGCGATACTTATTTAATCCGGCAATCTCAGCATTTTGCTTTTCGTTTGAGCATTGTGTGTCGCCTCATACAGTTTGGCTGCTGTGCTGACATCAAAGCGTGTCTCTCTCCAACAATCTCTCATTATCTGGTCGGATTGCAGTTTTTCCCTGAGCAGTGTGACCTTTGGACAACACTAAAGAGGCTCAGTGGCGATGTCTGCTCCTTTCCTCTCCTCTGCCACGTCAAGTCCTTTATGGGCCGGTGATGAAGACTCATGTTTGGAAACCAAAAAATAATAAAAAAAAAATCAGTGGATGGTTTCGTGGAGAGCTGCGAGCGAGGGACAGTGCACTAGCTTGTTAATTTGAAGGTTAACAGTGTGACGGGATGACACGGGGGTTTATCACATGTAGTGTTTGTTTGCTCATCCTCCTCTCTCTCTCGTCTGTCCTCTCCCAAGCACCATATCAAACGAAAGCCATTTGCAGTGGGCCCGGTAACAAGCATCTCAAACCTCCCCTCCCAAAACACAAAGATGGCCGCCGCATTCACACACACGGTGCCTCCGTCTCCTTCTCATGGCCTTTGAAGGTTGTTACTCTTGTTAACATTTTTAAGAGCCCTCAGGGGCCGGGGTAGCGAGGGGGAGAGAGCGACGGAGACCCCAGGAGAAACGGGGCCGTTCTATTAGCACACCAGCAAGTCCCTCCAAAGATTACCATAGTTGGCAAAGCAGGAATTAGCCCACTACCTGCTAGGTTAATCAAATAGCACCCGCCGACAACGCCAAGGCCTCGACAGCAATGGCTGGCTGCAATACCTGATGACCGTTTCATCATGTCCAGCTTGAAAATGTTGGAAATAGCACTGGAACAGAGCTGATATGACTAATCTAAGATGTAGTTGAGCTGAGGGGCCGATGGCTTCTGATTCCTCAAGCTACCACAGCAGGTGTAAGGCTTGAACCGGAGCTGCATGACGGCAGAGTCATAAACAGTCTGGTACAGCATGCTTTTTAAATGTATAATGGGCTCAATGAAAATGATAAGTTAAGCTAAATATGATTTGAATTATTATCAATGTATTTCACAGTATTATCCCAGGAAAATAGTCAGTAAAAGGTCATGTCAAAATGGGGGCAGAATTGTATAAAAAAAACTATTCACCTATTTATTTACCTATTTCCTGTTTCTTCTTGCCAGAAGATAAGTGATTATGCATAATGACTATGTATAATGGCTTGTTTCACAGTATTCACTGAGGTCAATAGACCTGATAAACTAATTTGGGTCCAGCTAAGACAGCGCTGCGTAGGGGACTGGGTAGGACTGGCTGCCTCGCACACAATAAAACCCATCAGAGGTGACAAATTAAACACAGTGGCAGAGCCCAAGCAATTGACCACAGAGAAAGGCCTGACACGGTGAGAAATACAATATCTATCAGCCTTACCCCCCACACAGAAAGAGAGAGGGAGAAAGAGGACAAAAGAGTGACTACAGAGACCAGTGTGCCAACTCCACAGCACAAATGGAAAGAAACGAGGGATGAGGAAGGAGGGGGGGAAGGCAGCCATGACAAAGAGCAGGAACCAAGAAATGTTGACACTCTAAAGGAGCGCAGGGGGGTGGAAGGGGGCGATGCGGGCGACAGGAAGTAATAGAGAAACATCCCAGGGCTTAAGCTGACGGGTTTTGGTTGTGTTTCAGATTATTTTGTGCCCAATAGAAATGAATGGTAATAATGTATTGTGTCGTTTTGGAGTCACTTTTATTGTAAATCAGAAGAGAATATGTTTTCTACACACTTCTACATGAATGTGGATGCTACACGATTACGGATGATCCTGAATTTATCGGGAATAATGACGAGTGAGAAAGTTAGATGCACAAATATAATACCCCCAAGACATGCTAACCTCTCACCATTACAATAACAGGGGAGGTTAGCATTTTATATCATACCCCCAAGACATACTAACCTCTCACCATTACAATAACAGGGGAGGTTAGAATTTTATATCATACCCCCAAGACATGCTAACCTCTCACCATTACAATAACAGGGGAGGTTAGCATTTTATATCATACCCCCAAGACATGCTAGCCTCTCACCATTACAATAACAGGGAGGTTAGAATTTTATATCATACCCCCAAGACATGCTAGCCTCTCACCATTACAATACAGGGGAGGTTAGAATTTTAGGGGCGGGTATTATATTTGTGCGTCTGCAGCTTTCTCACTCGTCATTATTCCCGATAAATTCAGGATCATCCGTAATCGTTGTAGCATCCACATTCATGTAGAAGTGTGTAGAAAACATGCTCTAGTCTGATTTACAATAAAAGTGACTCCAAAACAACACAATACATTATTTACCATTCATTTCTATTGGTCACAAAATGATCTGAAACACAACCAAAACGAATAGCAAATGCATTCATCAAGTTTGTACAGTCACAAGCTTGATGTAGTCATTGTGAGCTAGGAATATGGGACCAAATACTAAACATTTGACTACTTTAATACACATATCAATGAATCCCCAGGGGGGGGATTATGTACAAAAAGTGCTGTATTATTCTAAACGTTTCACCCGATATAGATGAGAATACGCAGTCTTAAAATCCAAAGTGCTGGAGTACAGAGCCAAAATGTGTCACTGTCCCAATGCTTTTGGAGCTCACTGTATACTGTCCTCTGGAATAACATGGGATGAAGAGCCTCACATTCAAATCATTGATGCATGTTGTTACTGTATAGTGAACATATAGTACACTTAAGGGCATGGACTGTGGAGTGTGCACCAAGAAATATAGATTTAATTACAGTACTCTATATAGTATAGTCATAGCAAGAAGGAGCACACCAGGGACTGTTTCAGGACTCTCACTAGGTTCAGTCAAGAAGGAAACACACAGGGACTGGTTCAGGACTCTCACTAGGTTCAGTCAAGAAGGAAACACACAGGGACTGGTTCAGGACTCTCACTAGGTTCAGTCAAGAAGGGAACACACAGGGACTGGTTCAGGACTCTCCACTAGGTTCAGTCAAGAAGGAACACACTGGGACTGGTTCAGGACTCTCACTAGGTTCAGTCAAGAAGGAACACACTGGGACTGGTTCAGGACTGTCACTAGGTTCAGTCAAGAAGGAGCACACAGGACTGGTTCAGGACTCTCAATAGGTTCAGTCAAGAAGGAAACACACTGGGACTGGTTCAGGACTCTCACTAGGTTCAGTCAAGAAGGAACACACTGGGACTGGTTCAGGACTCTCACTAGGTTCAGTCAAGAAGGACACACAGGGACTGTTTCAGGACTCTCACTAGGTTCAGTCAAGAAGGAACACCACAGGGACTGTTTCAGGACTCTCACTAGGTTCAGTCAAGAAGGAACACACTGGGACTGGTTGTGGGGAGATTAGGGGAGATTATGGACCAGGGTATATGGTGCTCAGGAATAACATGGCACTGGGTTAAAAACTTTAAATAAGAGCCTAACATCTAAATCACTGAAGCACGGTTGTTACTGTATAGTGAAGCAATATGGCACGATGGGGTGTGGTATATGGCCAATATACTACGGCTAAGGGCTGTTCTTGGATACAGCAAAGCCCAGAGGTACATTATTGCTATTATAAACTGGTTGCAAACATAATTAGAACAGTAAAAATAATGTTATACGGTTTCATGTGCCATGGCTTTCAGCCAATCAGCATTCAGGCTCGAACCACCCTGTTTATAATAAAACATATACAGTGTGTAAGCATATGTCACTGTACTGTCTGTATGTTATGTTTGGATTTACACCAAGATGAAAGATTTGAATACAGTATTGTCTATACACTGAGTGTACAAAACATTAGGAACACCTAACTATATTGAGTTGCACCCTTTGCCCTCAGAACAGCCTCAATTCATCGGGCATGGACTCTGTAAGGTGTCGTAAGTGTTCCACAGGGATGCTTGGCCCATGTTGACTCCAATGCTTCCCACAGTTGGCTGGATGTTGTTTTTGTGGTGGACAATTCTTGATACACACGAGAAACTGTTGAGCGTGGAAAAACTCAGCAGCGTTCTTGACAAATACTGGTGCGTCTGGCTGTCATGTTTCCTTAAGGGCAGGGAAAAGGGGCAGAGTCAAAGCAGGAGGCTGAGGTCCAGTAGTGCCGAAGTTTTATAGTCACCGTAAACAAAGGTGGTCAAAAAGGCACAGGGTGCGCACAACACCCAAAAAGAGAGAATACGTTTCCACGAACGATAACGCACAGGGCGCAGCCCGGCAATACAATGATAAATAGTACCACGCTGAAAATCAGAAGCAGCGTAAACTCCTAACTGCCCTACGACATACAAACAATCCCGCACGAATACAGAATACAAAGGAACAAACTAAATACCCCCCCACTAATGACAGACAAGGAACAGGTGCGGACCTAGACAGACAAAAAACAAAGAACACAGAAACATAGATCGGTGGCAGCTAGTAGACCGGCGACGACGACCGCCGAGCACCGCCCGACTGAGGAGGGGCGCCTCCTTCTGTGGATACTGTGACACTGGTACCTACTATCATACCCTGTTCAAAGGCACTTAAATCTGTTGTCTTGCCCATTCACCATCTGAATGACACAAATACACAATCCATGTCTCAATTGTCTCAAGGCTTAAAAAATCTTTGTTTAACCTGGGATCATAGCTTTCACCTGTATTCCACCTGGTCATCTATGTCATAGACAGAGCAGGTGTTCCAAAGGTCATGTACACTCTGTGTATTGTAATGTGTATACTAGGTGCCGGCAGCTTGAGTCATACAAGAAGCATCAAAGTTGATTCTAGGACACTCACTGTTCAGGCTGTCATAACAATTACACTACCACACACAAATTCCCTCCACAACATGGAATAACCTGGATACATATACATATGGAATAACCTGGATACATATACATATGGAATAACCTGGATACATATACATATGGAATAACCTGGATACATATACATATGTTGTGGAGGGAATTTAATGTGCCGCTGCATGGGTCTTTGACAAGGACGTGCTGTTTTCATATGATGAATTACAATCACATTTTGTGTCTCATTCATGTGTGGTAGTGTATTGTTATGACAGCCTTGACTTGAGGATGACATTTGGATGAAACGATAGCAATTTGAAGGGCTTTTCAGACACACATTTATATTCATATTAAGGAGGAAAAAATTCCAACACCGGTATGGTTCGTTCATTCATTTTTGTCACGGCACCATAGCAAACATTGATATCGAACGTCATCAATCAGCTGTTGGAACGGAATGATGCCATGTCCCTTTAGTTCCCTGATGGTTACCGTATGAAACACACACACACACACACACACACACACACACACACACACACACACACACACACACACACACACACACACACACACCACACACACACACACACAAACGATCCAGGGGTTCCTTATGTCCCTCCCTCTAGTTATCTGCTCCCTATGGATTTCTGTATCTATTCTCCAACAGGCTGTATTACCTGTCCACTGCCATGGCAAGCCCATCCATCACACCCATAGAGAGGGGCGATCTCTCCCAGTCCCAGTCCCACCCGGAGACACTTTCACCCGGCCGCGCTGTCCACCGTACACAGCCCCCTCTGGAGCTCACAGCTCAGAGAACCAGTCCTCATGAAAACATTGTGGCGGTTCAGGACTGGGACTGCGTATTGTGCACAGACCCGTGGTATGTTCTGTCTCGTCACTTCTCTCTGTTGTGTTGTTCCCCTGGCGTTCTCTTCCCTCTCCTCTGTTAGGGCATGGAGGGATGGATGTAGGGACGGATGTAGGGATGTAGGGATGGATGTAGGGATGGAGGGATGGATGTAGGGACGGATGTAGGGATGGATGTAGGGATGGATGTAGGGACGGATGTAGGGATGGATGTAGGGATGGAGGGATGGATGGAGGGATGGATGTAGGGATGGAGGGATGGATGGAGGGATGGAGAGATGGATGTAGGGACGGATGTAGGGATGGATGTAGGGATGGAGGGATGGATGGAGGGACAGATGTAGGGATGGATGTAGGGATGGAGGGATGGATGTAGGGATGGAGGGATGGATGTAGGGATGGAGGGGCAGGGGAGGAAAGATGGTAACATCCACCAGAGGGTGATTTTGTCTGGCCGTGGTGACACTTGAGTAATCACATGGAGATGCCGGTGTGCTGGCAGACACACACACACGGACCAATGCACGCATACACACACATTCTAATGACACACACAGTCTAGCAGACACACACACACACCCACACATTAAACCAAATTGTTCTTTGCAGGTGCTGCCTTACCCTGTATTCGGTCCCCAAATTGTGATGTTTCGGAGAGGTGGCTGCACACTGTGCCGTGAAATCAATTTTCCTCCTCCTCTTTGTCAGCCAGAGAAAGAAAAATAGTTTTGAGGGGCAACTCATTTGAGATAGTGATTTTATTATTATGCAAATAACGTGCGGGGCAGAGAGTCGTCATTTCTGATTGTGCACTCGATTCCAGCCAGAGAGAATCAGAGGTAATTGTGGTTGTTATGTTGTCCTCCCTCCACATTTACACACTCATCACGTCCTCATCAAGGGTTGTGCCACACGTTAACATAAACCTGATACATTAGTAACACTGAGACACACACTTACACACGGGCACGAATGCACACACACACACACACACACACACTACAAAACAACACTTTATCAGACCCGTAACCACACTGCTGCTGCATATGAACTCATATTGACACACACACATGACGTGCTAGTTGCTACACACATCCCAGTGCAGACTTAGGCCTTGGTTCTGCACGTGCAACAGAGAGAGAGAGAGCTAGAGAAACGTCTCTGAAATATGGACTTGATTTTGCATGAAGCACCGTTGCTCGTTTGCTTGTCAGTTTGTTACGCTACCAGAGAGAGAGAGAGAGAGAGAGAGAGAGAGAGAGAGAGAGAGAAAGAGAGAGAGAGAGGAGAGAGAGAGAGAGAGAGAGAGAGAGAGAGAGAGAGAGAGAGGCGGCGGCCGCTGCTGTAAAATGAAGGTTCCTCTGAAGTCACACGGCTGTCTCTTTCCAGTCTCAGGTCTCTGTCAGGGGTCCCTTCCTATCTCCATAAAAGTCAATACATAAAAACACTCATTAAAATAATTACTAAAACTATGGTTTTAATTCAAAAAGTTGTGCTCAAGCCAGCCAAAGCTTTTTGGGAGGGATTTTATGATTTTAGGAATTTCAACGGGGTGGTGGTGGAGTGTTTTCTATTATTATTATTTATTTATTTATTCTTTATCGTTGTGGGTCTGATTGGACCTCCTGTGGTGTTGCTCTGACAACTCTGCAGCATGTGCAGATGCGATGTTAATTAATGAGGAATGCATGAAAAATCTATTATGCTAATGGTCTGTTTGTCATTTCTCAACAACAACAAAAAAAACGTATCCAATTGGGTCAGAGGAGGAAGAGGGATGTTAGGAGAGTGCTGGGTGAAAATGGTGTCAGATTAGTATATGAAAGTTGTTGTTTGACAATGCCATGTTTAGCGGGTTAGCGTAACTCAATGTTGGAGACAATGGTTATCAACATGAGCCGGTTTGTCGCGTTACGGCTGAGTTTAATTAGATCCCTGTACTGTACATTTTGTGAGGGATTTTTTTTATAGTGGACGGTTCTTTAATATAATGGAATATTCTGGGTTATGGTGGCGATATGGTCTCACTAATGTAAGTCTCCTCTCAGCATGTCGTGAATAACCATACCAGAGTTGAAAGGAGGTCTTTTCAGACGGAAGGGTAGGGCGCCACAGTACACCCCCATTGCAATTTGGAGGAGCTTTTTTGTGCTGAATATTTCCAGCACCACAGGAACTTCCACCCATCCCTTGCATTCTGACCAATCCCTAGCCTCCCTCCCCGCTTGGCTCCCCAAATCTAATTTTTGCCTTAGCAACAGGCCTACACTCCACGTTTATTTCGCCATCCCATTCATTTGTGTGCCTCGCTTTTGATTTGCCCGCTAAACTCCCTTTTCTTTCATTCCTTTTTTCTTCCATTTCTTTACCAACAACCGACTCTACCCGGATCCCAGATATGAGTGCTTTCTTTAACTTTAAGTATGCTTCCTTGTCTTTACATAGTTCCTGTTTTGTGTTTGACATGTTGAATGCTGTATCTCGACACCGACAGTGAGAAGCAGGGGTTGGAACCCCCCCCCCAAAAAAAAAAATCCAATAATTTAGTTCTGAACAGAATTATGTTTTCAGCTACACTTTTCAATCAGTGGGTAGGGACAGGTCACAGTTCAGGCATAGTGAATCAGACAGACTGGTTGAGTTATCCATACAGACGTGTCCACAATTTCGTCAATATTTTACGGCAGATAGCCTAGCGGTTAGAGCACTGGGCAAGTAATCGAAAGGTTGCTGGTTGGAATACCCAAGCTGACGAGGTGAAAAATCTGTCGATGTGCAAGGCACTTAACCCTCATTTTCTCCAGCGACTCTGTGGCACTATGACTGACCCTGTAAAACAACACATTTCACTTCACCGATCTGGTGTGACAATAAAAACCTTTTTTTAAATATATATATATATATATAAAAATGTATTTTGTTTTTTACTGTGCAAGCTTTTACATGTATTATATGAATGTATCTGTTTCTAGTGACCTTTACTTTAAAATGAAGGCTAGCATAATACAGCTGTAGGATCTTAATTTGCTCAGCCTGACAACTTTCATTTTAAAATTGTAGTTTATTTGAGGTTTAAAAAAGCTTCTGAAGTTTCTAATTTCCACTTTTAAAAAATGTATCGACCCCTACAAAAATGTCAATTAATTATAATCCACATAATTATTCACATTTCCAGTTGCTGCAGGAGTATTTCCCTGCTGTAGCAAACTGGCTCAAATTAAGATCCTACATCTGTAGTTGTAGTAGCTCATGCAGGACTAAATTAAAGGTTTGCGTCGCATGAAAGCTACTGCAGCATAATAGAAAAAACATATACAGTATCATGTTAACACAGTATAGTATACATAAACTACATATGTACATTCAACTATGCCAGCGGAGGCTGGTGCGGGGAGGACGGCTCATAATAATGGCTGGAATGGAATGGTATCAAACACATGAAAACCATCTTTTATACCATTCCGTTTATTCCTTTCCGGACATTATTATGAGCCGCCCTCCCCTTAACAGCATCCACTGGTATAGTCTAATATATATATGTAGTTTATGTATAGTTAAGGGAGCTACGGTGAGTAGATAATTAACCCAATGATGAAGACATGAATGAGGACCAGATGCCTGCTGTCCACACACACGCGCACACACACACACACACACACACACACACACACACACACACACACACACACACACACACACACACACACACACCACACACACACACACACACACACACACACACACACACACACACACACACACACAATTAAACACACACACACCCAATCACCTGCTTGCTCTCTTCCTCCACATCTGTTCATCTTGTTTTTCCTCCTCACCACTCCTTCCTCCTCCTCCCTGCCAATTCACAGTTTGCTAACCAGATGCCATCCTAACAGTAGAAACGATATGATTACAGCCTGATAGTATACTCATTCCACTGACTTATGTGCATTCAAGTGTGTCTATCTACAGTTGGCCTGCTTGGAAATGAACAGTGTGTCTATCTACAGTTGGCCTGCTTGGAAATGAACAGTGTGTCTATCTACAGTTGGCCTGCTTGGAAATGAACAGTGTGTCTATCTACAGTTGGCCTGCTTGGAAATTAACAGTGTGTCTATCTACAGTTGGCCTGCTTGGAAATTAACAGTGTGTCTATCTTCATTGTGGGGAAGTGACCTGATATTTTATGTATTTTTATTTCACCTTTATTTAACCAAGTAGGCTAGTTGGGAACAAGTTCTCATTTGCAACTGCGACCTGGCCAAGATAAAGCATAGCAATTCCACACATACAACAACACAGAGTTACACATGGAATAAACAAAACATAGTTTTGGTAGATGGAATGGTAGATGTGCAGAAGATGAATGTGCAAGTTGGGATACTGGGGTGCAAAGGAGCAAGATAAATAAATAAATACAGTATGGGGATGAGGTAGGTAGATAGATGGGCTGTTAACAGATGGGCTATGTACAGGTGCAGTGATCTGTGAGCTGCTCTGACAGCTGGTGCTTAAAGCTAGTGAGGGAGATATGAGTCTCCAGCTTCAGAGATTTTTGCAGTTCGTTCCAGTCATTGGCAGCAGAGAACTGGAAGGAAAGACGACCAAAGGAGGAATTGGCTTTGGGGGTGACCAGTGAGATATACCTGCTGGAGCGCGTGCTACGAGTGGGTGCTGCTATGGTGACCAGTGAGCTGAAATAAGGTGGGGCTTTACCTAGCAGAGACTTGTAGATAACCTGTAGCCAGTGGGTTTGGCGACGAGTATGAAGCGAGGGCCAACCAACGAGAGCGTACAGGTCGCAATGGTGGGTAGTATATGGGGCTTTGGTGACAAAACGGATGGCACTGGGATAGACTGCATCCAATTGTTGAGTAGAGTGTCTGAGGCTATTTTATAGATGACATCACCGAAGTCGAGGATCGGTAGGATGGTCAGTTTTACGAGGGTATGTTTGGCAGCATGAGTGAAGGATGCTTTGTTGCGAAATAGGAAGCCGATTCTGGATTTAATTTTGGATTAGAGATGCTTAATGTGAGTCTGGAAGGAGAGTTTACAGTCTAACCAGACACCTAGCTATTTGTAATTGTCCTATATAATGAAAATAGACAGTCATAGCTCTGAATGTGCTTGTGACTGACAAACGTAGACTAAATTACTAAAGACTGAAGGAACCATCCTGTTATTCAATCATATTATTTGGTATTAAGCAAGAATTGTAATCAGGGGAATTGGTACATACTCCGAGATTCACACAAGTGCCAAAAAAAGACGTGAAGTGAAAAGGGGTCAAAAGAGCAAGGAAGGATGTTTGAGAGCACCTCTCGACTGAACACGGTGCTGGAAAGCCTTTGTGAAAAGAAACCTCGCCCGTTCTCTGCTCTCCTTGTGAAAAAAGACAAGACGAGAAGACCTGTGTCTTTGTCCTTCATCGTGACGTTATTTATTAATTGTATTAAAAAATGTATTAGGCTTGAAACGATTAGAACTATTGACCAGACTTAACCCATGTGAAGGCATAAATACCCTTTCTGTTAACAGTTCATATATCATACAAAATATTATATTACACATGTATATTGTATGTATCTATTTTTGAAGTCTCCTCGTCTTTACACAATATGAAAGATACTTTTACAGCAGTAGCATAACCAAGTATTAGCCCAGCGCAGAGAACAAAGTCTCCTGCCACTCCTCTCTCCTTTGTAAGGAACACACATGAAATAGTGTTCAGAACCACTGTGAACCTACTAATTTTAAAGAAGGAACAAAGTCGTCCATTGTCGTGGGAGACCATCATTCTGACGCAATTATCTCAACTCCCTGCTGCTCCTGTTCTCTGTGGTAGTCTATCAACTAGCCCAATGAGTCCTCTCTCATCTGAGAAATATATTCATTATCTATACGGCAGTGTGAATGCCTATGCCCTGGCTCCTGCCTCCTGCCATCCCCGCTACGAGTACGACTTGTTCTCTCTGTTAGTCGTGTTCATATTCTCTATTGGTAATTATCTCCAGCCTCTTGAAGGTCAAAATGCTTCTTAGCGAAAGAAAGAGAGAGAGACGTGAGAGAAAAATAGATGATTTTATTGAATTTAGTTCTCAATTAAACTTGACCGAGGGTAATGGGCCAATGTGGGAATATGTTGTGTTCTCAGTGAGTCAACATCTATGGGTATCTGAGTACCTGGGCTTGAGTAGTTGTTAATCATGTGTTGGCATCTTAAAGGTCAAGAAGGTGCATCCTGTTCTGTGGGATTTGTTTAACTCAGGCAAATACAATATACAAATAAATAACAGTATACATTTGAAAGCCAACACATGATTTCCAAGTGTATTTCCCCAAAGTTTACACAAATCTTTTGAGAATATTACAACATAGAGGCAATTGCCAGACAATTGTAAAAGTTCAAGTCATGATGAATCTCTTATTATTAAGGTGTAGTCTAACTCACTAAACCTCCTTTTCCTGTTAACCAGGTGCCCCTCCCAAAATACTCCACTCCATCCCATCCTCTGACCCCGTTCCTTTACTATTTTGTTGGGGTTCATGGTGATGCACTCTTGTGTGGGGATAATCGGGGGACTAAGTGCTAATTGGTCCATAGACAGCATTACTGTACAGTTTTGACGCATTATTCACACTTAACCACTCGACCTGGAACAAACGTTAAAGCAATTACTGCTAAGAGCTTTTCTACAAGGAAATGGCCGAAAACCTTGGATAAGAGTCAATGAATGCCGACGGAAAGGATAGTGAAACACGTGGCCTAAATGAGTACACTGTTTGTTAGCTCTTTTGGAAGTGGGGTTAGCCTTTTGGAAGTGTGGTTAGCCTTTTGGAAGTGTGGTTAGCCTTTGGAAGTGTGGTTAGCCTTTTGGAAGTGTGGTTAGCCTTTTGGAAGTGTGGTTAGCTCTTTTGGAAGTGTGGTTAGCTCTTTTGGAAGTGTGGTTAGCCTTTGGAAGTGTGGTTAGCCTTTGGAAGTGTGGTTAGCCTTTTGGAAGTGTGGTTAGCATTTTGGAAGTGTGGTTAGCCTTTGGAAGTGTGGTTAGCATTTGGAAGTGTGGTTAGCCTTTTGGAAGTGTGGTTAGCCTTTTGGAAGTGTGGTTAGCCTTTTGGAAGTGTGGTTAGCCTTTTGGAAGTGTGGTTAGCCTTTTGGAAGTGTGGTTAGCATTTTGGGAAGTGTGGGTTAGCCTTTTGGAAGTGGGGTTAGCCTTTTGGAAGTGTGGTTAGCCTTTTGGAAGTGTGGTTAGCCTTTTGGAAGTGTGGGTTAGCTCTTTTGGAAGTGTGGTTAGCTCTTTTGGAAGTGTGGTTAGCCTTTGGAAGTGTGGTTAGCCTTTTGGAAGTGTGGTTAGCCTTTTGGAAGTGTGGTTAGCATTTTGGAAGTGTGGTTAGCCTTTTGGAAGTGTGGTTAGCATTTTGGAAGTGTGGTTAGCCTTTTGGAAGTGTGGTTAGCCTTTTGGAAGTGTGGTTAGCCTTTGGAAGTGTGGTTAGCCTTTTGGAAGTGTGGTTAGCCTTTTGGAAGTGTGGTTAGCATTTTGGAAGTGTGGTTAGCCTTTTGGAAGTGGGTTAGCCTTTTGGAAGTGTGGTTAGCCTTTTGGAAGTGTGGTTAGCCTTTTGGAAGTGTGGTTAGCTCTTTTGGAAGTGTGGTTAGCTCTTTTGGAAGTGTGGTTAGCCTTTTGGAAGTGTGGTTAGCATTTTGGAAGTGTGGTTAGCCTTTTGGCCACTTTGGTAGGAAGTATATGACCTTTATAATGTGTGGGGAACTAACAGTGTTAAGTAAATTGAAGAAGTCAGCTAATACAAAAGGATATTACACAGGCAATTTATATTTAAATAATTTCAATCATTAGTGTTGTTTACAATACATATTTTCCACAGACACCACAGCAGATATTATTGTCTAATTCTAGTGAAATCATGCAATGTAAGTAAACAAGAGGGCACTATTTAGCTGTGTTTGAGTCAATCTGGGCCCTGGTGATTAATATGAATGTCTTGCTACTCATGGTGCATGAGGCCAAAGTGCCCTGTCTGTGAGTGGTTAAGTGGGGACCCGAGGGAGACCATGGTGAGTCTGAGGGGACTTGAACAAGCGGAGGTTAGAGCGTGTCAGCGATCAGTCATGCTTTGACTCATCTGGTTTTGACATGGTGCGGCAGGGTGACATTTGACCCCGGCTGTTGTCACATGCATTATGACTACAATTACTCATGTAATCACACATACACACACACACACACACACACACATACACAGACAGACACACAGACACACACACATTGGTGGCTGAGCGATGAGGAAGAAACTGAAATGTTTTTGTCCATTGTGTATTTCCGTTTGCTGAATATGTAGATAAAGCCTGGAATAAAAGAAAACGGGCTACCTGTAATTACATTATACAAATATTTATCTCTAGTAATATAGAAAAGGTCACGTATGTATATAGATTGTGTGTAGGCAAATATCTCTCAATACTTGACTGTTCTCTTTGTGTCAGACCGTGTTCAAACGCCTTCTATTTCATTTATCTGTATGTGTTTATTCATTACTGCTCGAGGGTATTATTATTGCTTGGATAACATTATCTAATGTGATGTATTGATTTATTTTTCGTCCTTTATGCGGTGCGCAATGTGCAGAACACCGAAGAATCATCACTGTGAATCATCGCTGTGATCCTCACTGTGAATCCTCACTGTGAATCATTGTAATGCTTTTCATTCACACACACACACAACACACACACACACACACACACACACACACACACACACACACCACACACACACACACACACACACACACACACACACCAATCAGGGTCAAGCATTCTCCACGGTCCTACACACACACACACACGTTGCAGGTGATTGTTTGCATATCGGGTCAGGGATTTGCGTTTCATATCCATTAATTTGCCTAGTTCAGGTTGGGCACGGCTCACGCTAAGTGGCCCATTTACACGCCAAGCGGCCCCCACTTAAATCAATAGGGATGAGCAGATCCCCGGGGCTAAAGGGTTGTGGAAACTGGCTAACCAAAGGTCAAAGTTCATCTATAATTATTATCATGGCGGCTCCTCTTTTTATGATCGCAGTTCAATCACAGCGGCAGTATTTATTAATTCCCCTAGCGCTCTCTCTTTCTCTCTCTCTCTATCTCTCTCTCTCTCTCTCTCTCTCTCTCTCTGTCTCTCTCTCCGAAGGCCACGTATTATAGCATCATTTGCACTTATGTTTATATCATTGTCACTGTGTGTTTCCCATCTATCCTAACCTCGCTGCCTCGGGCAATTCAAACAGACTGGTTTCAAAGCCGAAAGGTCACAATACCATGTCTGTGTAAAAAGCGGGGTTATTCCAGGGGTGGGAAAACTTTTGGGCTCGAGGGCCACATCAAGAATTCAAAATTCGTCAAAAATCAATTAGCGGGACAGAAAAAGGACAGTTATTTGAAATACTGTACACTACATGACCAAAAGTATGTGGACACCTGCTCTTCAAACATCTCATTCCAAAATCATGGGCATTAATATGGAGTTGGTGCCCGCTTTGCTGCTATAACAGCCTCCACTCTTCTGGGAAGGCTTTCCACTAGATGTTGGAACATTGCTGTGGGGGCTTGCTTCCATTCAGCGATGAGCATTAGTGAGACAGATGTTGGGTGATTAGGCCTGGCTCTCAGTGGGCGTTCCAATTCATCCCCAAGGTGTTCGATGGGGTTGAGGTCAGGGCTCTGTGCAGGCCAGTCAAGTTCTTCCATACCAATCTCGATAAACCATTTCTGTATGGACCTCGCTTTGTGCACGGTACTATTGTCACGCTGAAACAGGAAAAGGCCTTCCCCAAACTGTTGCCACAAAGTCGGATGCACATAATCGCCTAGAATGGCATTGTATGCTGAAGCATTAAGATTTCCCTTCACTGGAACTAAGGGGCCTAGCCCGAACCCTAAAAACAGCCCCAGACCATGATTCCTCCTCCACCTAACTTTGCAGTTGGCACTATGCATTGGGGCAGGTAGCATTGTCCTGGCATCCGCCAAACCCAGATTTGTCTGTCGGACTGCCAGATGGTGAAGCGTGATTCATCCCTCCAGAGAACGTATTTCCACTGCTCCAGAGTCCAACCCATTTCATGAAGCTCCTGACAAACAGTTCTTGTGGTGACGTTGCTTCCAGAGGCAGTTTGTAACTTGGTAGTGAGTGTTGCAACTGAGGGCAGACGATTTTACACGCTACGTGCTTCAGCAGTCCTGTTCTGTGAGTTTGTGGGCCTATCACTTCGCGACTGCGCCATTGTTGCTCCTAGTCGTTTCCACTCCACAATAACAGCAGTTACAGTTGACCGGGCAGCTCTAGCAGGGCAGAAATTTGACAAACTGACTTGTTGGAAAGGTAGCATCCTATGACGATGCCACGTTCAAAGTCACTGAGCTCTTCAGTAAGGCCATTCTATTGACAATGTTTGTCTATGCAGATTGCATGGCGGTGTGCTCAATTTTATACACCTGTCAGCAACGGGTGTGGCTGAAATAGCCAAATCCACTCATTTGAAGAGGTCCACATACTTTTGTATATATAGGGTATGTTCTGCATATACACTGAACAACGTGCAACAATTTCAAAGATTTTACTGAGTTACATTTCATATAAGGAAATCAGTCAACTGAAATCATTCGGCCCTAATCTATAGATTTCACATGACTGGAAATACAGATATGCAACTGTTGGTCACAGATACCTTAAAAAAGGTAGGGGGCGTGGATCAGAAAACCAGTCAGTATCTGTTGTGACCACCATTTTCCTCATTCAGCAGCGCGACATCTCCTTTGCATAGAGTTGATCAGGCTGTTGATCGTGGCCTGTGGAATGTTGTCCCACTCTTCAAATTGCTGGATATTGGTGGGAACTGGAACACGCTGTCGTACACGTTGGTTCAGAGCATCCCAAACATGCTCAATGAGTGACATGTCTGGTGAGTATGCAGGCCAAGAACTGGGACCTTTTCAGCTTCCAGGAATTGTGTACAGATCCTTGCGACATGGGGCCGTGCATTATGATGCTGAAACATGCGGTGATGGCGGTGGATGAATGGCACAATATTGGCCCTCAGGATCTCGTCATGGTATCTCTGTGTATTCAAATTGCCATCGATAAAATGCAGTTGTGTTCGTTGTCCGTAGCTTATACCTGCCCATACCATAACCCCACCGCAACCATGGGGCACTCTGTTCACAACGTTGACATCAGCAAACCGCCAGCCCACACAACGCCATACACGCTGTCTTCCATCTACCTGGTACAGTTGAAACTGGGATTCATCCGTGAAGAGCACACTTCTCCAGCGTGACAGTGGCCATCTAAAGTGAGCATTTGTTCACTGACGTCGGTTACAACGTCAAACTGAAGTCAGGTCAAGACCCTGGCGAGGACAACGAACACGCAGATGAGCTTTGTTTCTTCAGTTGTTTTAACCCACAGTTTCATCAGCTGTCCAGGTGGCTGGTCTCAAGGCCATCAGACTGTTAAACAGCCATCACTAACATAGAGAGGCTGCTGCCAACATACTGACTCATCTCTAGCCACTTTAATAATGAAAAATGTATGTAATAAATGTATCACTAGCCACTTTAAACAATGCCACTTTATATAATGTTTACATACCCTACATTACTCATCTCATATGTATATACTGTACTCTATACCATATACTGCGTCTTGCCTATGCCGTTCGGCCATCGCTCATTCATATATTTTTATGTACATATTCTTATTCATTCCTTTACACTTGTGTGTATAAGGTAGTTGTTGTGAAATTGTTAGGTTAGATTACTTGTTTGATATTACTTCATGGTCGGAACTAGAAGCACAAGCATTTCGCTACTCTCGCATTAACATCTGATAACCATGTGTATGTGACAAATACATTTGATTTGATTTGAGGTGAAGTAGCCTGATGTGGAGGTCCTGGGCTGGCATGGTTACACGTGGTCTACGGTTGTGAGGCCAGTTGGACGTACTGACAAATTCTCTAAAACGACGTTGGAGGCTGTTATGGTAGAGAAATTAACATTCAATTCTCTGGCAACAGCTCTGGTGGACATTCCACACCTGTGAGGTGGATGGATTATCTTGGCAACGGAGAAAGAGAGCGGCCAGACGGAAGCCACTCCTCAGTAAAAGGCACATGACAGCCCGCTTGGAGTTTGCCAAAAGGCACCTAAAAGATTGAATGCCAAGAGTCTCATCTGGAGGAAACCTGTCACCATCCCTACGGTGAAGCATGGTAGTGGCAGCATCATACTGTGGGGATGTTTTTCAGTGGCAGGGACTGGGAGACTAGTCATCTAGGGAAAGATGAACGGAGCAAAGTAAAGAGAGATCCGAGATGAAAACCTGGTCCAAAGTGCTCAGGACCTTAGACTGGGGCGAAAGTTCACCTTCCAACAGGACAACAACCCTAAGCACACAGCCAAGACAACACAGGAGTGGCTTCGGGACAAGTCTCTGAATGTCCTTGAGTGGCCCAGCCAGAGACCGGACTTGAACCCGATCGAACATCTCTGGAGAGACCTGGAAATAGCTGTGCAGCAACGCTCCCAATCCAACATGAAAGAGCTTGAGAGGATCTGCAGAGAAGATTGGGAGAAACTCCCCAAATACAGGTGTGCCAAGCTTGTAGAGTCATACCCAAGAAGACTCAATGCTGTAATTGCTACTAAAGGTACTTCAACAAAGTACTGAATAAAGGGTCAATACTTATGTAAATGTGATATATCAGTTTTTTTATTTTTAACAAATTAGCAAAAATGTCTAAAAACATGTTTTTGCTTTGTCATTATGGGGTATTGTGTGTAGATTGATGAGAAAAAACAATTTTATCAATTTTAGAATAAGCCTGTAAAGTAAAAGAAAAAATGAAAAAAGTCAAGGGGTCTGAATACTTTCTGAAGGCACTGTATATTTTTGTTCAGCATAGTGTGAGACTTAACTTTTTTCAAACCTCACGCTCGCCAGTCGGATCTGTAGTTTACCCACCCCTGGGTTATACAATACAGACTACAGCAAAAGCAGCAAGCTTACAATTGCCAAAAGGAGGTGGCGCGAGTATCTGACTTCATACAGTTAGACATAGGATCCAATACAATGGATCCAACTCAGGAGGCCTACACACCACCCACCACTTCCGAGTATATTACTCGCTAATGTTCAGTCTCTGGATAATAAAGTTGATGAGCGCAGGGCGAGGATTTACTTCCAGAGAGACATCAGGGATTGTAACATACTCTGTTTCACGGAAACATGGCTCTCTCGGGATATACTGTCTGAGTCCATACAGCCATTTGGGTTCTCAGTCCATCACGCAGACAGGAATAAATATCGCTCTGGGAAGAAGAAGTGCGGAGGTGTATGTTTCATGATTGTAACTACTCATGGTGTGATTGTGATAACATACAGGAACTCAAGTCCTTTTGTTCACCCGACCTAGAATACCTCACAATCAAATGCAGATCGTATTACCTCCCAAGAGAATTCTCTTCGGTTATATAGTTACAGCCATGTATATTCCCCCTCAAGACGATACCACGACGGCCCTCAATGAACTTCACTGGACTTTATGCAAACTGGAAACCACATATCCTGAGGCCACATTTATTGTAGCTGGGGATTTTTACAAAGCAAATCTGAAATAAAACCTTACCGAAGTTCTATCAACACATTGACTGTAGTACTCGCACTGCTGAAACACTTAACCACTGCTACTCCAAATCTGTGATGCCTACAAAGCCCTCCCCCGCCCTCCCTTTGGCAAATCTGATCACGACTCCATTTTGCGCCTCCCTTCCTATAGGCAGAAACTCAAACAGGAAGTACCCGTGCTAAGGACTGTTCAACGCTGGTCTGACCAATCGGAATCCACGCTTCAAGATTGTTTTGTGTGGTGTGTGGTGAAGAAGGCGCAACAGCGCCTCTTCAACCCCAGGAGGCTGAAGAAATGTGTCTTGGCACCTAAAACCCACAAACTTTTACAGATGCACAATTGAGAGCATTCTGTCGGGCTACTTTATAGACTTGAAATCATCTACTGGCTACTTTAATAATGGAACACTAGTCACTTTAATAATGTTTACATATTTTGCATTACTCATCTCATATGTATATACTGTATTCTATACTATTCTACTGTAGCTTAGTCTATGCCGCTCTGACGTTGCTCGACCAAATATTTATATATCTTAATTCCATTCCTTTACTTTAGATTTGTGTATGTTGTTGTGAAATTGATAGATATTACTGCTGTAACGGCTATCGTTGGGTAGAGAGGACCAAGGCGCAGCGGGTTGCATGTTCATTATATTTTATTAACTAAATATGAACACAGGAAAAACAAGAAAACAAAGAACGACAGACCGACAGTTTCACAGGCTAATATTCACAGCAGTGCGAAATACAACTACCCACAAACTACAAACAAAACACATACCTATATATAGGACTATCAATCAGAAGCAACTAAAAACACCTGCCTCCAATTGAGAGTCCAACACCCAATTACCTAGACATAGAAATACAAAGAACCTAGAAATACAAAACATAGAACATAAACCAAAACCCGGAAAACATAAATAAAACACCCCTCTACAATACACATAACCCCCGAACCACATGAAACAAATACCCTCTGCCACGTCCTGACCAACCTACAAATACAAATAACCCATATACTGATCAGGACGTGACAACTGCCCTGTTGGAGCTAGAAACACAAGCATTTTGCTACACGCGCAATAGCATCGGCTAAACACGTGTATAAGACAAATAAAATGTGATTTGATTTGTGATTTTAGTGTACTGACCATGGAATTGCACAACAAATGCTCTCACTGTAAACCTTCTACAACTGTGTATCTGACATCATAACATACTACTAAAGGATATTTCAAGAAGTCCTTTAATAAATGGGGTCGTACAATAGAGTATGAGCTTCTGGAAGTTGTAACATTGTTTAAATCATCATATTGTGTTTTATAGGGTTCTTTTCTTAATATACAATATATGCTCCCACTATATGCCATGTATACCTGAACACTATAGATATACAGTATAGAATACAACAAGTCCTTTAAAATGTGTGGCTTTGTAGTGTACAATAAGATCAGGTCCGTTATATTTCTCATGGTTCAGTATTGCTTTTCATTTTAATATACGTGATCATTCACGTATCTGAAGCCATATCTGTTTTCTAGCAACGGCAAAGAATGTTTTGATGGCTTCATTGACCTATCAAACCTCAAACTCATGATTAAAGAAAACACTACAAAGCCACATTCATATAGTGATATTTAATTACTGCTTCTTTTTTTCTACAGTTGTTTACGATAATGAGGATTTCTATTTATATAGTGTTTGTATTAAAGCATGACACTTTAAATTTTGTCATCCATATCCAACATAGCTTATTGCAAGATAATTATCTCTACATGCTTTTTAACTTTAGTTTTATTTTTGTATGTTAGTGCCGAAGAAGGAACAACCAAGACAGAACACTTTCTCTGCAGTGACATATTATATTTTATAGTGTGTCAGTAAGCTCAGCAATGCCCGCGTTTGAAACCTAGTCTTTCATACAATACTGTATATCTCCTCAGGTAGCTTATTTAATGCTCCAGAAATCCAATAACTGCACAAGGCACATTTATTTAGCTACTCGGAAATTCCACTAGAAATATGCAGTCCTCAATTCACCTCCGGCTCCGGCTCCCTGGCAATAGTAAATACTGAAAATATATACCTAATATAAAAAAGCGATGCATTGAGATACAGTTACACGTGGTTACGCGCAGCAGGGTACACTTGTATGTACATTCGGCGGTGAATTTAGATGAGGCATTTACGTCTCCACTGCCCAAGGGTTCTCTCAATCTGTATCAATAATGCAAAGAACCTTTGAAATGGATTGTTTTAAACATATGTGTATTACCACAAACAGCATAATGCAGTGTTACACCATCAGGGTTTTGTGTATTACTGTTCTGGAACCTTTGTTTCCAGAGAGTTCCGAAGCATATACTGTAGCGTCTTTGTAATTCGGCTTTCTGAAGTGTGTGTCGTGTTGTTGTCTCTGTGTACTGTTGTGTCCAGTTGCAGAGTGGTTGTGTGGGATTCATAGTGGGTCATAGTGAATGGCTATTGTTGTGTGTACGTTCCCTGAAGACACATCTAGATGTCGTCGCTCAGAAAAGGGAACTAACAAAGGAGTCACTTCGACAACCAAACCAAAACGGAAGGGGTTTCAAATGGGTTCTGAAAGACATCAATGGGGGTGCCCACTGAAAGTTGGCAAAGAACTAGACAATGGTCCTAAACGACACCCACGATGGACTCCCGCTCGATTTGCATTAGAAAAGACAAACTAAAGGAAAAATCCACACCAATTTAGGATAGGGAGTTACAAAGAATATAGACCAAACTAAAGGAGAAAAACACCAGATTTAGGTTTGAAGTGGAAGAGCATGCCACTTTAAACATGCCACTTTAATACAGCTACGACCGGAAGTGACTTTCTGTAGCAGGGTAGGAGAGCATTTTCGCTAACCCTAATCTAATTCTCCTCACCTGCTTCGCGGATTATCATAACCTGCTGCGTAAGTTCTCCTAGCCTGTCACTTCCGGTCTTAGCTATATCAAAGCGGTGTGTTTTGAGGAAATCTCTAGCTCTTCCAACATCTCCTCTCCAACTGATACACTGGGCCAGCAGCTCTTAAAAACCAGCTGGACCAGCACAGGTGAAACACATCCTGACTAACGAGGTGACTCCAATCAGTGCACGTCACCCCTAATCAGGACGTACGCGTCCAAATCTAACCTCGAAATGGAGAGAAAAACTGAAGGCTATAACAGTGTCTCTGGTGTCCAGGGCTGTATACAATTGTAGTATGATTGTGTGTTAGTGTGTAGGGTTGTTTCTTTGTTGTGTGAATGCAAAAGTTGCACTGAGCAATGCTCCTATACTGGGCTTCAACTGAATTACATTCGAAACCATTTCATGCGAGCCAGCTCATCCAAACCCATCATCACGTCCCCCAGCCCTGTAAGATGGTGAGAAAGAGCTGCTTATTTTTCGACAGCTCTGGACCAGCGCCTGTATTCTGAATGATGCTCTGTGTCTCTTCTTCCTCCTCCATTTCTTCCCTGGGACTTTCCTGGGTCAACTGCAGGGCCTAGAGGACATGACTTTCCAGGAGCCTTGATGCGCCAATACATGTGCTTTATTTCATGTAGCTATTTACAGTTGAAGTCGGAAGTTTA
>NC_042960.1:10909261-10969261 GCF_901001165.1 Salmo trutta
CAAACTGACTCATGAGTCTCACTGACCACCCAGTAACCAACACGCTACTGGTGCACTTAATCGTCGCAGCAAAAACAAAACTCTCAACATCAGCAGTGCTCAAAAAACTGTACCTCGTGACGATCCAGTTGAGTGTCCGATAATGTCGACTCTCCTCGCCGCATGGGCGATACCTTTGCGGTCTTTTGTGCAGGCCGGAGGCTCTGCCTGCCTGTCGTCTAATGCCTCTGTATGCCTGTACTCCTTCTCAATCCCCTTTCAACTGCCTGTCTGGGCTAGAGAGATAAGGGCAAAGTTGTATTCTCAGAGACGTAATACACCTGCAATCTGCAGCGGTGGGGCTTGGTGATGCTATCATTAAGGGAATATTTACCTCTCGCCGTGAAATCCAAGCCGGTCACGCAGCGCGTGGCGAGGGTAGGTGAGAGAGGGCCGAAGAGGCGACACGGTGGAGAGGGATTGATGCGGAGGCTGACGCACGCCAAACATAGACACACACACACTGAATTGCCCTGAATGGCTGCTCTTAACATCGCAAATGTAAATATGAAAGCTTTTCAGAATACTTCACAAAGAAATTGCACTTGTGCGGTTTCAGTCTTTCAGCACCACAGATGAGACGTAGGGTAGTAAAAGTCGAGTGGAACTCTCTCTGCATTCACTATGAACTGATTACAGACGATTTGACATGTATTGATGTGAGGCAGGATGTCTTCATCAAGAACTAGTACAAACTCCTTTCAGTTCTACAGGCTCTGGCACTGTAGTTTCACCGCAGTCAGATGAAGACCGCATACTGTTCTGCTTCGGTATCCCAAGGGCCCGAAACTCGGCTATTCCTTTTCAAGCCACTGTCAGACATACAGTGGATAGCGAAGGCTGTATCCCTGTAAGCCAATTACTGTCCGGCTGTCCCCCAGCAGGACATAACATGGGGTGGTGGTACAGTATTTATTGCGTCCCTGGTATAGATTGTGTCCAGTACCAATACTGCTAATACAGTAGGATGTTGTTAAGTCATCAAACTGTTGCTCATCAGGACTGGTGCTGATGATGCCATTAGTTTTCTGTTCTTATCAAAGAACTGCCAGGATATCAACCTTCCAAAATGGCAGTCATGCTGAATTTGATGAGAACATGGAACATGTGAGAGCAGTTGCATGAATTTGGATGGTCTAACCCAAGGGAATTGAAATCTTACCCTATGTGGTCCGGAGCCCGCTGGTTTTCTGTTCTACCTGATAATTAATTGCACCCACCTGGTGTCTCAGGTCTAAATCAGTCCCTGATTAGAGAGGAAGAATACCGCTGTGTTAGATGAAAAGGAAAGGCCATGGGATCACTTTTAGGAGGACTGGTAACAAGCTGGAGGCATGCGGCTCAGTGGGGAAGTCGGAACTACTTCTCACAAGTCACTCTGTGCAGGAATACGTTGTTTGTGTTGGCGTGTGATTGTGTCAAGCAGCCATTTTGTTTGTGGCGCCACAACAGCATCCAAGTCACCAAATCAATCCCTAGGAAAATGCAGAGGCACAATAGGGATTTTGTGGCGTCAGAGTTTTGTTCTGAAGGTTGTTTATAAATGTCAAAACCGCCGACACATCACTTTGAGAGGCTGAGGCGCTAAATAGATTTTGGCTGTTTTTGTTTACAGATGTGCCAATTTAAAATTCATGAAAACAAACAAACAACACTTAGTGCTTTTGCAGCCTCTTCATAACAAAGATATTCCCCCATAACTCTATATATCTCACACCCAATGTGAGACTAAAGCTATAATGTATTCTAGGTGATTTCTTCTTTGTCTTGTGTACTTAAGCCGTTTGTCCCTGTGTATTTAGCTCAAACAGTAAATGGAAATGATAATATGATTCATCCTTCACTGTAGAGTTAAATGCCGTGTGTTGTTCCTCTTACTAAACAACCACATAGCAGCAGCTAGCTGTATACATTGCCCCAACTGGAAATTAATTGGACTTGTTTAACAGGTAGACCTTGAGGTGAGGGAAGCTTGATTAAAAACCCGGATTAATGTGACTCTGGAAGTAGAAACTCATTTGACCCTTTGACTTGGCTGACTTGGTTCACACAGGAAACGGCCCTCAACATTGGTTACCGTGTAGGAATTAGGCCCAGTCAACTCCACATCGAGACCCCATCTCAGTGCTAAATGAGGAGCTCTGGGAGGTTGGCGGAGACTATCAAGCTTTGTAATGAGTCTGTGGTCTGTCATTCTTTTTATTGTTCCAGAATCAGTTTTTGATTTAACAACTTGGGGAAAGAAAAGGTTTGAAATGAAATGTGTAGCCTGAAAGCATTCAGAAATCCCAATCTGAATTTGTTTGAGTAGTCATTTTGCTCCATAAAGGTCTAATTATTACAGCTGTAATCTTTAATCATCTTTTAATTCTGATATCATGTAGTCTTACTAGAGCAGCAGTAAAGTTTTTAGCCCCAGTAGTTAAGGCTAATTATTTGGGAAATGCTCAAAGCAGAAAATAAGTGTTATGATATTCATCCACCTTGGTTCTATTTAAAATGAGCTCACTCTGTTGTTCTCAAAGTCAAGAATCATCTTCTTTGGACTGTCTTTTCAAGTTTTAATTTGAACAAGTTTGAGTTTGAGAATATTGCACTTCAGCTCTCTAAGGCAATCAGCACCATTCTGAACATAATCTATTTTCAATAATTACATGCTGCACTTACACTGCATCAGGCCGGCATGACAGTGTGCAATTAAACCTACGTGTTGCCCGGTGAACGGATGCATTTGGTTGATTCAGGGAATTAAGGCCATCCTGTCTCTCAGATGGTCGTTTTTAAACATCTGGCACAATGAGGGGGGGGGGGACTGGAAAGAGAGAGGAAACAACGGGGAGAGGAGGAGAGCGAGACGGTAAGGGAAAGAGAGTGGTTTGGGTTTTTGGTCAAGTTTCATCCACTCTCCTGAGGAGGATCATCTGCTCTAGCTGAATTCCCTCCATTACTCATGTGTTTACAGAACATATACGGGGACGTAGGAACTGTGTGCTCAGTCATTTGCCCCGGATAAGCAAATGACGCAATTTCAGCGCAACGCAGATTTGTTTATCTGGCTCTGTGGAGCGCTAGCCCTGCCTACCCCCGTTTGCTTTCCCTTGTCTTTAAATAGGGTCAGCCTTGGCTGGCTTCTAGACAGGACTGCCATGTCTTCTGGGAGCAAGACTGTATGCTGTACTCTCTCCACCAGAAAAATAAAATGGCCTCCATTGTGTCTTGTAGATATAAACAGACACAGTCAGACATCAGCTGTGCATACAGATGGCATACGGGCACGGTTCACCACTGTATACATCACGTCACCTCACAGTACATCAGGGACTTAGTTGGAAAAGTTTGAGGGATGGATTTAAGGAAAGAGGGATGAGGGAAAGTATCTGAGTGTTTCTGAATGATCGGCGCTGGGAGAGAGGGAAAGAGGGATGCCGAGGCTGACAAAGTCACGGAAGGAGGAGGAAGGAGAAGGGTGCTGACAGCCTCGTATGACGGACGGTTGATCCAAGCTCCGTTTTTGTGCTAAGAAGCTGCCAAACATGCACCTCTGACCTCAACGGCAATTTGTCCTATCGGCCCAGACAGGCTCCAAGTAAAAATAAAAAAAAAATGCGGGATGATGGGTGTTATCTGACAACCTATCATTTCGCTTCCCCCAAAGTCTCTTGCATCACGTTGAATGATGAAACTTTGCCAAAGGATCTGTTGTTTGCAGTAATCTGACACTCACGCTTACTTTTTGTCAATCTAGTCATGTTAATTTAGGCCTTCCTGTCTTTGTGTCATAATAATCAATTGAATATATGGTAAGGTAAAAATAGATTCATGATGAGTTGTAGACCCCAATGATGAGACTGTAGACCCCAATGTTAAGTTTTAGATGTATCTGTGCCAGTCATGTTTAATTTAACTCTTTTAATATTACATCTATGAACTGCAATTCAGAAATAGACAATATGAACATGGCAGCACACAGAGGCCCTATTCAACTGCTCCAGCACCTATCAAACCACTGATTTAGAACCTTTCAGAATATTCCACTCCAATTTTAACCTTATAAAATCCCACTTGACATAAATAGCGAACGTCGTTCAGAAGAGCATGTAGCTAACCAGAGATGCAACCGAGAGGTTTCTAACGGCGCCGTGACATTTGGGGAAATGACAGGAACCTTATAAAACAAATGGGCGAGCCGGTGACAGTCTGGTAATAAGATTGTTTTACCTCACTGCATCAGTGCCTTTGATACTGCCATGGTAAATCAGGGGCTGTGTCCCAAATGGCAACCTGTTCCCTACATTGTGCACACATTTTGTCAAGAGCCCGATGAGTTACACTATGTGCCCTGGGCCCGGTTTCCCTATAGCGATGGAACTTAGGCTTATGAGTGTTTTTTTAACGACGCATCTTTCCTACAACAGCCAAAGATGTAACATGCGTTTCCCAGAACACCACGCAGAGAGAACGTTCGCTAAGTGCCTCGTTGGAGAATCTGTCGATTCTGATACGATCGAAGGAAAGGGAGTCCTCGGATCAGCTTTCTCCTTTCAAATCTTACCTTAACGTTAGAATTACTTCACAATACTGACGACGGATCAGCTACTAGAGGAATATTACCACCTACATTAAATGTATTTCAATAGGATTGAAATAGGCCTATAGCCAACTGTTAATATTTTAATGCAGTGTTCTCAGTTTTCATTTGAAGCAGCTTTTTATGTGTCACTTGTTTTTATCAGTTGCAAAGACATTGGCAACTTTGTTTGTAGTCAACTTTGTTCTGAAGTTGTCAGCGGAGAGACAGATAAACCATGTGATTCTATGTTTAGCAGAGATCTTCTGTGTATAAAGTGACACGGGAGGGCAAAAAAGCATCGGACACACTTAGCTGTTCTGTTCTACGAGTAGTCTGAGGCAGGCGTTAGATTACCAGTAGTCTGAGGCAGGCATTAGATTACCAGTAGTCTGAGGCAGGCGTTAGATTACAAGTAGTCTGAGGCAGGCGTTAGATTACCAGTAGTCTGAGGCAGGCGTTAGATTACCAGTAGTCTGAGACAGGCGTTAGATTACAAGTAGTCTGAGGCAGGCGTTAGATTACAAGTAGTCTGAGGCAGGCGTTAGATTACCAGTAGTCTGAGGCAGGTGTTAGATTACCAGTAGTCTGAGGCAGGCGTTAGATTACCAGTAGTCTGAGGCAGGCGTTAGATTACCAGTAGTCTGAGGCAGGCGTTAGATTACCAGTAGTCTGAGGCAGGCGTTAGAATACCAGTAGTCTGAGACAAGTAGTCTGAGGCAGGCGTTAGATTACCAGTAGTCTGAGGCAGGCGTTAGATTACCAGTAGTCTGAGGCAGGCGTTAGATTACCAGTAGTCTGAGGCAGGCGTTAGATTACCAGTAGTCTGAGGCAGGCGTTAGCTTACCAGTAGTCTGAGGCAGGCGTTAGATTACCAGTAGTCTGAGGCAGGCGTTAGCTTACCAGTAGTCTGAGGCAGGCGTTAGATTACCAGTAGTCTGAGGCAGGCGTTAGCTTACCAGTAGTCTGAGGCAGGCATTAGATTACCAGTAGTCTGAGGCAGGCGTTAGCTTACCAGTAGTCTGAGGCAGGCGTTAGCTTACCAGTAGTCTGAGGCAGGCGTTAGACTACAATCGTTTTCAAGTGCAACGTTAATAACGATGGTTTTGGAAAACGGCTTGGAGATTTAACGGTGCTCCTATGAAGGTTCTAACGGTGACATTAGCCTTAAGATGCTTTTGGGGGAACCGGGCCCAGGTTAAAAGTAGAGCACTATAAAGGGAACAGGGTGCCATTCATTTTGAAACGCATCCATAGTAAATCAGACTGTCCCAAATGGCACCCTATTCCCTACATGGTGCAGTACTTTTGTCAAGAGCCCTATGGGTTACCCTCTGGGCCCAGGTCAAAAATAGTGCTCTATAAAGGGAATATTATACCATTTGGGATGCATCCATAGTAAATCAGGATTGTGTTCTTGGCAGAGAGGCCATATTAATTCTTCTTTCATAGCACTCAGGGGGGACTGAGAGAGAGCGAGAGAGCCTGGCCCCATTGCTGATTCAGGGTACAAGTCACACCAAAGGACAAGGTCGTTGGCCAGGCCCAGTGATTTAGGCTTAATTTAGTGCTAATAGCAGAATGTGAAATGTCCCTTTAACTCCCCAGACATGATATAAAAATCCCATCCAAAACCTTGCTTTAGCAGGGAAGCAGAAGGAAACTAAAGGAAAGGAGGAAAGGTATCTGAGTTGATGGGAAATCATGGATTCTGAAGTAGTTTGATTGTATGTTTTAGTATGTTTTCCTTTCAAGTGTAGTACTGGAATGCAATATAATTTTTAAGTATGAAGGAACCCCGTAATAATTTACTTTATATGCTGTTTTAAAAAATATATCTTTGTTGGTAGTTTTACGAGTTTGATTTACATTCACTTTGAGAAGATAACTCATTTTATAGATATACAAATAAGTTATAATGTAATGTGTTGCGGTTCTGTTTTCGTTTTTCGAAAACAAGGAAATGATATTGTAGTTCTACCTCAGTGTATGAAATGGGGTACAAATTGAATGTTGTATATTACAATTAATACTATTGACTTTGGCAGCATCTATTTGATGGAAATGTATAGTTTGATTATAAAAATCTTTATTCTCGTTATTTAATTGTCTCGTTTATTGAGAATAACATTATTTTTTAAGTATACATTTTTTTCAGGATATGGAGGTTTTTAAATTGTTTTGATAAACAGTAGCCTACATGTTTACTCCTGCGTGATCCTCTGCTAAATTAAAAACAACTACATTGTTATTCATTTCATTGTATTTAAGTTCACTCAATTTCACCTTTTCTATATTGGTCCTATTTTCAACTGTGAGCAGAGTATCTAAGATGTATAGAATAATGCTTTTTAAGATGGAGTGAGACGGTTTGAAGGTTCAACCAGGGTAAGGGATGCAACTGCTGTAGGCCAAGACCAAAGTGACGGGCTAGGGAAGCGAGTGAAGAGGGGGACCGACACTGCAACAAATCCATAATTGAAAATCAATATGTGAGGGAAAGCTTTGGCTAAGCGGGTGAAAGGAGGTTCAATTGAGACTGCACTGCAGAGAGCACTGTTGTCCTGACGTTAGTTACATTCACCTTTTTAAGGCAGAAATGAATGACCTCTATGTCCTATCAATCATAGTTCTATAGTTTCAGTAGATATACATGTTTATGCATATATATGTATGTATGTATGTATATATATATATATATATTGTGTGTGTGTGTATATATGTGTATGTATATATATGTGTATGTGTGTATGTATGTATGTATGTATGTATGTATGTATATGTATGTATATATGTATATATATATATATATATATATATATATATATATATACTGTATATAATTGTAAAATGTTAGTGTTCATGCTTAATATGTTTTAGAAAGAAGATCAGTTGATATTCTGTTTTTGCCAGGTCCTTATATACTGTACACCTGGAACTCAATTATACTTTTCCTTAAACAATAGATTATTCCGTTTTTATTGTTTATTTACAAAATAAAACATGTTAAGCATCTCTTTAAGTACATGACAGTTTGGCGGGAGGTTACTTCAAAACTCAACACGATCTAGTTGTGTACAGTGTAGGCGTAACAGAAAGAGAGGTAGACAGATGGCTAAATAAGTTAACAAATAAGCAACTATCCTCTCAGCTACAGTAAAAAGGAGATTTTTATGGGCAACCACGAGCCCATGTATGCCATCAAATGAGATTTTTGTTTGTGTTGTCAGGTGCAGCTCCGAAGGGACGCTTAACTTTGTCAATTAGTGCACTAGCGATTTTTAATTTTGTCTTCCCTACCTCAAATGTTGACCACGAGGGAAATGTAGAGGTTTAAAGAGTGTAACCAGCACGTTAATGTGCAAACTTAATTAAGGCAACTGTAGAAACCCATTATAGGTACCTTGGAATTAGCCAGTCAATCTCCAGCATCTAAATTGAATTTCTTAGCTTCGCAATGGTACCCAATGAGTCCCGTCTAGAGAGCCAACGGTGACCTCCTGGGTTCAATTTGGGATGTGGTGAACACACATAAAAATGTACACTTATATTAGCTACGATAGAGAAGTCAATTAAGAAACTGCTTCGGCAATCCAATTATAAGTCTGTAGACAATTCCTCCCTCCTTTTTTCCATAATGAAGAAAGTAAAAACACATGGGGGTTTTAAATGGGCTTTTATTTTTCTTCTCCCTTCATTTTACTGTCTTAAAGAGAAGGAGAAGACATGTTATTGACTTTCAATTTAAATTAAAAGACTTCCTTAAATTCGATGTCAAGGAATCTGGTCTGAGGAAAGCTAGAAGCTAGGGCCTAACCGTTTGCTATTAGATTAAGTCCAATAATGAACAAAGTAATGGACACCTTGTTAAATCGCATTGTTCATTTATCGCCACGGTCACCGGAGACAAACACTCTTTGGTCGGTGCTCCCTGAAGAACTCTGAACCCTCAGTTCAATTTCCAACAGTATTATGCAGCTAATTTCTAAGCAAGGTCCAGTGGATAGAGATGTTTTTGGAGACAACCAGACAAGTAATTCAGTTTTACAGTGAAAAGCGTTGCACCGGCGTGTCTGTTGTGTTGAGGAGCGCTCATTCTCTAATGGAATTAATGGCCTGTGATATTTATGTTTAGCTGCACATAGACAATGAAGTTGTAACAAAGGTGTGGTGCCGTATGCGTCGTCGCATTGTTCAACACAAACTAGTTTGTGTCTGGGCAAGCATGATAGAGACAAGAGTAATTGAAATGCATAGGCCTGTTCCCTCGCTCTCCCTACACAAAGTGTGATGGGCATTGTTAAGTTTGTTCGACACGGCTAATATTGTTGTTTGGATGAATCCGTCTTGGAGATACCATGAAATCTCCATAGATTCCATCCGATCTCTTAACAAGCTGATCCTTTTTGTTCTCTTTTAAGTTGACTTTTTCGTTGTCATACATTGGCCATACTTTTGACATTCTAAGATCTCTCATGAAAAATCCTACATGTATATGTGCAAGAGTAGTAGTGTTTCATGATCAAAATATAATTGGCTGTAGAATTGAAGTGCAACAACTGACTGCATAGAAGTCAAGAGTGTCTCTTGCCAGAAATAGCTCAAAGAATGGTGTGAATATAAATGTGCTTTGACAATGTAGTGTCAAAACTTAACATTGTTTGAGAGATGAGAAAACATTGGGGGGGGGGGGGGGGTGTAACTGAAATACTACCAGTGACCTAATTGGTTGCTGACTGACTGTATGCCATATTTCTGACTGGTTAGAATGCCAACCAATCACTGCTTCATATTATTTAAAAAGCTGTTCTATTGTCCTTCTCTCAAATCCCTCCGCCCTCCTCAACACTTCTGCTCCCACTCGGGTAGAAACACATCAACCAATAGAACGGCTGCAAATTTTACCACCAATTTCCCTCCTTCTTTCCATCTCAATCTTAGAAATTGTTCCCCCAATCTAAATTCATTTACATTTTATTTGTTTGACTTTCAGCAAATGATCCAGCCTGTTCCTCAGAACATCAACATTACATCATAATGACCGATGCATAAACAAGCAGCTTGCCATGACAACCTATCACTCATATCATGGTGACTCAATGCTAGATAGCTCTAGAGCAATCCTTTAATATGAATGAAATCGATGTCAAATGAGAACCACCATCTGTTTGCTATGCAACTAGGCCATTATCCCATCAGGCTGTTGCTATTGCACCGAACTCCTAGTTCCGTACTTACGTCCTGTGCATGTGACATACATTTGTCATATATTCCAGCCAATGCAGCTATCTACTGGGGCGGATGGCTTCCTTCTGCAGAGTCAGGGAACAGGAATGAGAGGGAATAATCTTGTCTGAAAGGCTTTCCATAAAAAATAAAATAACTTCTGATAATCCCCTTTTTCTATATTTAGGGTAGCAGAGGGAATAGATGTCAGGGAAGTCGAGACGCCTGCAGTTGTAGGGAACGTTTTGAGATGGGAGAGTAGGGAGCTAAACCCTCCCTTGTAAACCCCACCAGGCTTCACCCACCCCATTTAAAATCCTATACACGCTTCAGGTGATATGTGTCAAAAGATCTCTACTCCAACCAGAAAGAGCTAAAACCAATCCCGAAAGATCAGTGTGGAGAACCTTTGCTGGCCAGCTTACTGTCATGGCGCCATAGGGGTGTCCCTTTTTCACTCACTGTACAGCGTGAAAATAGAACCGCCGGCTCTGTCAAAATGGTAAACATAGACGTTGTCACATCTAATAGCTCCCAAAAAACCCTGTGCATATTACCTTCTCCGTCTATGAGACAAAAACAAGCAGATATTTGCATGCCGTGGCCACTGCAGTAGTCTGTATCCACTGCTCCTTTCCCCTTTCCAAAGCGTTCATCCCTCCATCCTCATCCCGCCATCCAACACACAGTCATTATATTGCCTGGTTTTATACTGGACAATCAAATGAGATCCCTCCAACTAAACAAAGGGAAAGAGCAAGGTTCCAATCAATACCAATGTCTTTCATATGGAGATGTGTCACAGCAGGATGCTATAGGTAGAAAATACCCAGCCATCCCTCACTGGATTCCCTGCCAGAGCAGAGCACTATGATGATGACTGTGGGGATTTGTACAACACAGCTCTTTAACATTGTGTGTGTATTAAATAAAACAATTAAAAGTGAAGATTAGTTAAGTGTAGTTATGTACATTATATAGTGATAGGGTTACCTTATTGTTTGGGAATGTACAAAAATATTGCTTGGTGCATATTGCAAAAATATTGGTGCATACTGCAAGATTACGGCTTACTATTGACTGTTTCATTCTAAAAAGTAGCTACATATGCAGTTGTTAACATCATTGCAGTAGCATTGCTAAGCCCAGTGGTCTGATTATGAATGTAAAAAGACGCAAATTCCACAGCAACCCTTAGGAAATGGAAAACGAGAGCACTGAAAATAACAAAAAATTCTGCCAAAGTCAAACATTATGGTAAAAAAAAATTGTGCTGTATTTGCACAATTGCACGTTTACAAGTCGTGCTATTCTGTTAATCTCCTTTAGATGTTTTCCCCTCAGTCCGTCGGAACACGGTTCTAAAGAATCCCTATTAGATAATAAAGATGCTGTGGGGCTCTCCTCATCCTGCCGTGAATTCACTCCTCCTGTCGTATTTCTCCACACAGAGCCTCTCTTCTTTTGTTACAATTTTTTTTTAAGAGAAGAGAGAATAAAGAAAGAAAAAAACAAGGACAACTATTCCCACTCAAGGAGAGGGGAAAGCGGAGAGGAGGGCTAAGGAGGAGATTGGTGATGAATTAATTCTGCAAGTTCAGAGAGATTTCTTAGTTTGACATGCTCGGCGGGGGCCTTTGAGAGCTTGGCAATGTCTCCAGCACTGCAAGCTTTGGAAAATCTCTCCTCGGGCAGCCCTAGCCTGGGTATCAAAAGCCAAGGATAATGCTCCCTTCGGTAAAGCATCCTGGTGAATAGAACCTCCTAGCCTCCCTTTTATTTATTCATTTTGCGTTATATCAGAAAGCAGGGGAGATAATGCATGAAAGGCCCGGGAGAGAGGAGGCTGGGGGTGATTGGAAGAATGAACAAACAGGGTATATATTGTTATTGTTCCTCGTTTCTGTATTCAGGAAGCATTGTTTGGTTTCCTAACTAGTCTTCTGGTAGCTATGCTTACGATATACTACATCCGATGTAAAACCCTTCTCTGTTGTTTGAACTCTAGGATCATTGAAGTAGGCAGCCATATTGTACAGGTCTACATTGGCCCTCCTTCTCACTCTGTGGGGCACCGTTTTTTTTTTGTCGTCTTCTCCAGGTAACTAATTACCTGTCTACACATGTTGTAAGCCCATTGTAATATCCCAGGTAAAATTTTGGGAGGACATTTTTAGGAGAATAAACTACACTGTGTGCAAATGCTTGCACACCTACAGGTGTGGATAAAAACGGCGGTGCGCGCACACACACACACCACACACACACACACACCACACACACACACACACACAACACACACACACACCACAACACACACACACACACAACACACACACACACACGGAAGCTCAGTCAATATCAGCTCAACTGAAGGCTACCCAATGCAAAGTCAATGCACCAGTAATGTGATGGATAGCCTATGCTGCTTTTGGACGACCAGGTTATTGACGCATACTAGCTGGACACCTGCACAATAACACACCTCCCATCTGAATATGTGAAGATATCCATTCGTTCACAAATAGATAGTCGACTTTATAGACGCTATTAACATCTCTTTTGAAATGATTGAGGGTGCTGCCATTTTTCAAGCAAAAGCCTAAAAAGGTGAAAAAATGCAACAAATCAATGGTTGCTATGAAACAACAGATAATAGAAATGTGCTTGTTTAAGTGTTTTATGTTTAGAGATGTTGGTATACTTGATTTACTGTTCACTTCTGTTGAATCATAGCTACCGTATTACATGTAAAATGGATCTTCTGTTTAATCATGAGCTTACCGTTTTACATGTAAAATGGATCTTCTGTTGAATCATAGCTACCGTTTAACATGTAAAATGGATCTTCTGTTGAATCATAGCTACCGTATTATTGTAAAAGGGATCTTCTGTTGAATCATAGCTACCGTATTATGTGTAAAATGGATCTTCTGTTGAATCATAGCTACCCGTTTTACATGTAAAATGGATCTTCTGTTGATCATAGCTACCGTATTATGTGTAAAAGGGATCTTCTGTTGAATCATAGCTACCGTATTATGTGTAAAATGGATCTTCTTTGAATCATAGCTACCGTATTATGGTGTAAAATGGATCTTCTGTTGCAATCATAGCTACCGTTTACATGTAAAATGGATCTTCTGTTGAATCAATAGCTACCGTTTTACATGTAAAATGGATCTTTCTGTTGATCATAGCTACCGTTTTTACGTGTAAAAGGGATCTTCTGTTGAATCATAGGCTACCGTTTTATGTGTAAAAGGGATCTTCTGTTGAATCATAGCTACCGTAGTATGTGTAAAAGGGATCTTCTGTTAATCATAGCTACCGTTTATGTGTTAAAAGGGATCTTCTGTTTGAATCATAGCTACCGTTTTACATGTAAAATGGATCTTCTGTTGAATCATAGCTACCGTATTATGTGTAAAAGGGATCTTCTGTTGAATCATAGCTACCGTATTATGTGTAAAAGGGATCTTCTTAGAGAGTCTATTGGGATATTTCAGGAGAACAGTTTGAGATGGTTGGACAGATATTAACTGAATATTAGAACCAACACAATTGTACTAATATTTTAATTAATGTTAAATATTTCCTAAGTTGTTCGAAATAAAACAGCTGGCTCACTATACTATCTTCACCCAGTGAGGCTTTATTTGTTTTTAAACAGGACTTGGTATAATATCGCTACATGTAATTGCTAAAGAGCTTTGCTTGTACAAATGTGCCAAATTCTGTGTCTCTCATTATAAAGTTCCCTGAGTTCCTCAACATTAAAAGCACATACTGTTTCAGGCCATGTCTCCTCTTTAAATTATTATCCTAAAGCACCTGCACTATTTCATTTGTTTTATTTTCGGGTGTTTTTTTTGTCCCCCTTCCATACTTTTTTTCACTGATTGGCTTTAACCCGAGGCGCCTCAGTGCTTGCGTCCCAAATAGCACCTACTCCCTATGCACTAAATAGGAAATGGGGTGCATTTGGGACGCATGCAGTGACCCAGACACGTTAAATGACAGGGGCGGCTGCTATCCTCTCTAACAAAAGCGCCACACACCCTCCCACACTTCCCCAGCCCCGAACATACCATGGCTCTAACAAGTTAATTTCACTTCGTGATCCTTCGATTGTGGAAAGTCTACCTGCCTCATGCCCAAGGCCCATGCCATCACAAGAGGTACACTCCTCACCAGTTATAAGAAGAAGGGAAGGGAAAAAAATAATGTAAATAGAAAGATATCAGGAGGGGCGTGTTGTCGATTTACCGTCAGCTTATCGTGGATCTCACTTGTCACGGGCCTTGACCTGTCATGTAATATTACAGAGGCTACTGTTCAAGAAAGGCACAGCCGTGACAACAGATCAAGCTGGATGTTGAGACAACACACACGCTATCATTATGAAATCTATTTGAAATCCAGTTAATTTAACCTGAGCACTGATCTAGGATCAGCCCATCCTGTCCATTAAATTCGTATACATTATGATCTAAAAGGCAGAATTGGATCCTAGATCAGCTCTCTGACACTTGTGAATATGGACCCAGGTCTTTTTTTCATTACCTGCAGTCAGACTGTTTACTAACATACACGTATCTGCCACCTGCATCCATCTAAAGGTGAATTTAAAGTACATCCCTGCCATGTTGGTTTTCTTTGGAAAGCCACGGCAGCTGTCGAGCTCTGCAGACTTTCTGCTCAGACCATGACACGAGAGTGAAGGCCAAGACACTCAGAGACTCTAATTAGTCTGCTTAACGAGAAATCAGGTCCTTGTTTTGGAGAGAGGGCCCAAGCTCGTGAAGGTGTGTGTGTCTGTCTGTATGTCTGTCTGTGTGTGCCGCGTGTGTGGTGAGCCTGTGTGCGCATGCGTGTGTGTGTTTACAACCAGACGAGTAAGGGGTCCACAGCTTGCTCTTCCTGCCGCAAGGCAATCTGCAACCAACACCAGCCCTCTGTCAGGTTTTAGCCAATCCACCGTGGGTACCAGATAATGGTACACAACAGAGGTAGCTAAGCACTGCATGCTCATGGAACCAGACTGAGCCGGTACACCTGCACAAGCTCCCCATCGTCCTGTTATTAGGCCTAGCTGTCCACTGGCTAGCTGTTACTGTTAGGCCTAGCTGTCCACTGGCTAGCTGTTACTATTAGGCCTAGCTGTCCACTGGCTAGCTGTTACTGTTAGGCCTAGCTGTCCACTGGCTAGCTGTTACTATTAGGCCTAGCTGTCCACTGTCTAGCTGTTAATGTTATGCCAAGCTGTCACTGGCTAGCTGTTACTATTAGGCCTAGCTGTCCACTGGCTAGCTGTTACTGTTAGGCCTAGCTGTCCACTGGCTAGCTGTTACTATTAGGCCTAGCTGTCCACTGTCTAGCTGTTAATGTTAGGCCTAGCTGTCCACTGGCTAGCTGTTACTATTAGCCTAGCTGTCCACTGTCTAGCTGTTCTGTTAGGCCTAGCTGTCCACTGGCTTAGCTGTTGCTGTTAGGCCTAGCTTTCCACTATCTAGCTGTTAATGTTAGGCCTAGCTGTCCACTAGCTAGTTGTTACTGTTAGGGCCTAGCTTTCCACTATCTAGCTGTTACTGTTAGGCCTAGCTTTCCACTATCTAGCTGTTAATGTTAGACCTAGCTGTCCACTGGCTAGTTGTTACTGTAAGGCTAGCTTTCCACTATCTAGCTGTTACTGTTAGGCCTAGCTGTCCACTGGCTAGCTGTTACTGTTAGACCTAGCTGTCCACTGGCTAGCTGTTACTATTAGACCTAGCTGTCCACTGTCTAGCTGTTACTGTTAGGCCTAGCTGTCCACTGGCTAGCTGTTACTGTTAGACCTAGCTGTCCACTGTCTAGCTGTAACTGTTAGACCTAGCTGTCCACTGGCTAGCTGTTACTGTTAGGCCTAGCTGTCCACTGGCTAGCTGTTACTGTTAGACCTAGCTGTCCACTGGCTAGCTGTTACTGTTAGGCCTAGCTGACCACTGGCTAGCTGTTACTGTTAGACCTAGCTGTCCACTGGCTAGCTTCCTTTTGCTATCACTGTCTAGCCAATGAGTCCCAATTGTTATTATTTTTACATTACGCTTTTACATTGTGCGTCATCCAAAATGGCGTAGCAGTCGGACATGTGTTTGTCTTGTCCCGTCTTGTCCCATGTAAATAGTTGGTTTCATCGTTTTTTCCGTATATATTTTAATCTCACTTTTCACTATGATCTAAATATACTTTCCTGCAACCCGCCTCACCCAATGTGTACGGATCTGCTATTTTTATACATTATAAACTTGAACCTCCATCAGAAGCTATCCCCGCTAACTAGTTACTAGCTAGTAGTCACTGTTAGCCACGGCTAGCGGTCTCACATTTTAGCTCAGACACCAGCCGTTTTAGCTCAGACAATACCTGCCAGTCTGCACAGCGCGATATCAACCCAGAGCATATCGGACTGCTTTTCTCCACTACATCACCGGATTCCTGCCGCAAGCTCTGGGCCATAACGCTGGATCACCGCAGCTAGCTAGCTGTAACCGAGTGGCTACTGCTGGTTAATCAAATCAAATTTATTTATATAGCCCTTCTTACATCAGCTGATATCTCAAGAGTGCTGTACAGAAACCCAGCCTAAAACCCCAAACAGCAAGCAATGCAGGTTGTAGAAGCACGGTGGCTAGGAAAAACTCCCTAGAAAGGCCAAAACCTAGGAAGAAACCTAGAGAGGAACCAGGCTATGAGGGGTGGCCAGTCCTCTTCTGGCTGTGCCGGGTGGAGATTATAACAGAACATGGCCAAGATGTTCAAATATTCATAAATGACCAGCATGGTTAAATAATAGTAATCATTGTGAACAGGTCAGGGTTCCGTAGCCGCAGGCAGAAAAGTTGAAACTGGAGCAGCAGCACGGGCCAGGTGGACTGGGGACAACAAGGAGTCATCATGCCAGGTAGTCCTGAGGCATGGTCCTAGGGCTCAGGTTCCTCTGAGAGAGAGAAAGAGAGAAAGAGAGAATTAGAGGAGAGCATACTAAATTCACACAGGACACCGGATAAGACAGAGAAATACTCCAGATATAACAGACTGACCCTAGCCCCCCGACACATAAACTATTGCAGCATAAATACTGGAGGCTGAGACAGGAGGGGATCAGGAGACACTGTGGCCCCATCTGATGATACCTCCGGACAGGGCCAAACAGGCAGGATATACCCCACCCACTTTGCCAAAGCACAGCCCCACACCACTAGAGGGAAAACTTCAACCACCAACTTACCATCCTAAGGCCAGATATAGCCCACAAAGATCTCCGCCACGGCACAACCCAAGGGGGGGGCGCTAACCCAGACAGGAAGACCACGTCAGTGACTCAACCCACTCAAGTGACGCACCCCTCCTAGGGAGGGCATGGAAGAGCACCAGTAAGCCAGTGACTCAGCCCCTGTAATAGGGTTAGAGGCAGAGAATCCCAGTAGAGAGAGGGGAACCGGCTAGGCAGAGAGACAGCAAGGGCGGTTCGTTGCTCCAGTGCCTTTCCGTCACCTTCACACTCCTGGGCCAGACTACACTCAATCATAGGACCTACTGAAGAAATTAGTCTTCAATAAAGACTTAAATGTTGAGACCGAGTCTGCGTTTCTCACATGGGTAGGTAGACCATTCCATAAAAATGGAACTCTATAGGAGAAAGCCCTGCCTCCAGCTGTTTGCTTAGAAATTCTAGGGACAATTAGGAGGCCTGCATCTTGTGACCGTTGCGTACGTGTAGGTATGTACGGCAGGACCAAATCGGAAAGATAGGTAGGAGCAAGCCCATGTAGTGCTTTGTAGGTTAGCAGTAAAACCTTGACATTAGCCCTTGCCTTAACAGGAAGCCAGTGTAGGGAGGCTAGCACTGGAGTAATATGATACATTATTTTGGTTCTAGTCAGGATTCTAGCAGCCGTATTTAGCACTAACTGAAGTTTATTTAGTGCTTTTATCCGGGTAGCTGGAAAGTAGAGCATTGCAGTACTCTAACCTAGAAGTAACAAAAGCATGGATAGATTTTTCTGCATCAAATTTGGACAGAACATTCAGATTTTTGCAATGTTACGTAGATGGAAAAAAGCTGTCCTTGAAACAGTGTTGATATGTTCGTCAAAAGAGAGATCAGGGTCCAGAGTAACGCCAAGGTCTTTCACAGTTTTATTTGAGACGACTGTACAACCATCAAGATTAATTGTCAGATTCAACAGAAGATCTCTTTGTTTCCTGGGACCTAGAACAAGCATCTCTGTTTTGTCCAAGTTTAAAAGTAGAAAGTTTGCAGCCATCACTTCCTTATATCTGAAACACAGGCTTCCAGCGAGGGCAATTTTTGGGGCTTCACCATGTTTCATTGAAATGTACAGCTGTGTGTCATCTGCATAGCAGTGAAAGTTAACATTATGTTTTCGAATGACATCCCCAAAGAGGTTAAAATATATTGTGAAACGATAGTGGTCCTAAAACGGAACCTTGAGGAACACCGACATTTACAGTTGATTTGTCAGAGGACAACCATTCACAGAGACAAACGGATATCTTTCCGACAGATAAGATCTAAACCAGGCCAAAACTTGTCTGTGTAGACCAATTGGGTTTCCAATCTCTCAAAAGAATATGGCGATCGATGGTATCAAAAGCAGCACTAAGGTCTAGGAGCACGAGGACAGATGCAGAGCCTCGGTCTGACGCCATTAATAGGTCATTTACCACCTTCACAAGTGCAGTCTCAGTGCTATGATGGGGTCTAAACCAGACTGAAGCATTTCGTATACATTGTTTGTCTTTAGGAAGGCAGTGAGTTGCTGCGCCAACAGCTTTTTTTTTAAAAATTGAGAGGAATGGGAGATTCGATATAGGCCGATAGTTTGTTATATTTTCTGGGTCAAGGTTTGGCTTTTCAAGAGAGGCTTTATTACCACCACTTTTAGTGAGTTTGGTACACATCCGGTGGGATAGAGAGACATTTATTATGTTCAACATAGGAGGGCCAAGCACAGGAAGCAGCTCTTTCAGTAGTTTAGTTGGAATAGGGTCCAGTATGCAGCTTGAAGGTTTTAGAGGCCATGATTATTGTCATCATTGTGTCAAGAGATATAGTACTAAAACACTTGAGTGTCTCCCTTGATCCTAGGTCCTGGCAGAGTTGTGCAGACTCAGGACAACTGAGCTTTGGAGGAATACGCAGATTTAAAGAGGAGTCCATAATTTGCTTTCTAATGATTATGATCTTTTCCTCAAAGAAGTTCATGAATTTATTACTGCTAAAGTGAAAGCCATCCTCTCTTGGGGAATGCTGCTTTTTGTTAGCTTTGCGACAGTATCAAAACGAAATCTCAGATTGTTCTTATTTTCCTCAATTTAGGTTGGAAACATATAATGATCGAGCAGCAGTGAGGGCTCTTCGATTCTGCATGTACTGTCTTCCAAGCTAGTCGGAAAGGACTTCCGTTTGGTGTGACGCCGATTTCCGTTCCAATTTTCTGGAAGCTTGCTTCAGAGCTCGGGTATTTTCTGTATACCAGGGAGCTAGTTTCTTATGACAAATGTTTTTAGTTTTTATGGGTGCGACTGCATCTAGGTATTGCGCAAGGTTAATTGAGTCCCTCAGTTAGGTGGTTAACTGATTTTGTCCTCTGACGTTCCTTGGGTAGGCAAGGGAGTCTGGAAGGGCATCAAGGAATCTTTGGGTTGTCTGAGAATTATATCACGACTTTGATGCTCCTTGGTTGGGGTCTGAGCATGATTATTTGTTGTGATTGCAAACGTAATAAATGGTGGTCCGATAGGTCCAGGACTTATCAGGAAAAACATTAAGATCCACAACATGTGACAAAACTAGGGTCCAGAGTATGACTGTGGCAGTGAGTAGGTCCGGAGACATGTGGCTGGACAAAACCCACTGAGTCGATGATTGCTCCGAAACGCTTTTGGAGTGGGTCTGTGGACTTTTCCATGTGAGTATTAATTCACCAAAAATGTGAATATTATCTGCTATGACTACAAGGTCTGTATGGAATTCAGGGAACTCAGTGAGGAACGCTGTATAGGTTAATGCCTCTGTCCCGAAGCAAGCTCCAGTTAGCCTTGCGCTAGTCTCGAGCTAGGCCCATCTCCGGCTAGCCGAAGAGGTATACCCGCTAATTCGTGGGCTACAACACCTCATTTGCCAATTGGCCTGGACCTTTTATTGCGGACACGAAGCCCCCGCCGATCCATCACGACTGGTCTGCACGACATAATCGTCCGTTGCTTTTCTGTGTGATGTCGCCGAAGACCCATCCAGCTAGCCCCTGCCCACTAGCTTTCTGAACGTCGTGCCTCCTGCTCGCCTAGCATAGTAGCACTAACCGAACAAGCTTCCGGACTCACCTATTGCTGCTCATTTGACCCTATGATCACTCGGCTACACATGTCTCTCTCTAATGTCAATATGCCTTGTATTTCTGCTGTTTCAGTTAGATATTGTTTTATTTCCACTGTAAAGCCCTAGTCCAGCTCAACATGCCTTAGATAGCTCTTTTGTCACGCACCCCACAATGGGGAGACCTCACCTGGCTTAGCTGGTTTCTCCAGAGATGCAAGCTCAATCTATTCTACCACGCCCAGAAATTGGCCCCTTTTATTCTCTGTTCCCAACGCACTAGACGACCAGTTCTTTATAGCCTTTAGCCGTACCCTTATCCTAACTCCTCCTCTGTTCCTCTGGTATGTAGAGGTTAACCCAGCCCTGCAGCCCCAGCACCACTCCCTTCCCCAGGCGCTCTCATTTGTGACTTCTGTACCGTAAAAGCCTTGGTTTCATGCATGTTAACATCAGAAGCCTCCTCCCTAAATGTGTCTTATTCCCTGCTTTAGCACACTCCGCCAACCCCTGATGTCCTAGCCATGTCTGAATCTGGCTTAGGAAGGCCACCAAAATTCTGACATTTCCATCGCCCAACTACAAACTTTTTCGTCAAGATAGAACTGCCAAAGGTGGCAGATGTTGCAATCTACTGCAGAGATAGCCTGCAGAGTTCCGTCATACTATCCAGGTCTGTGCCCAAACAGTTCGAACTTCTACTTTTAAAAATCCACCTTTCCAGAAATAAGTCTCTCACTGTTGCCGCTTGTTATAGACCCCCTCAGCCCCCAGCTGTGCCCTGGACACCATATGTGAATTGATTGCCCCCATCTTTTGTCAGAGTTCGTACTGTTAGGTGACCTAAACTGGGATATGTTTAGCACCTACAATCTAAGATAGATGCCCTCAATCTCACACAAATTATTAAGGACTGATATAGCCCTTGGTTCACTCCGGACTTGACTTCCCTTGACCAGCACAAAACATAATGTGGCGTACTGCAATAGCATCGAATACCCCCCACAATATGCAACTTTTCAGGGAAGTCAGGAACCAATATACACAGTCAGTTAGGAAAGCTAAGGCTACCCTTTTTCAAACAGAAATTTGCATCCTGTAGCACTAATTCCAAAAAGTTTTGGGACCACCGTAACAGTCCATGGAGAATAACAGCACGAAATTGTTGCAACCCCTATTACTAGCCTGTTCAACCTCTCTTTCGTATTGTCTGAGATCCCAAAAGATTGGAATGCTGCCGCGGTCATCCCCCTCTTCAAAGGGGGAGACACTCCAGACCCAAACTGTAACAGACCTATATCCATCCTGCCCTGCCTTTCTAAAGTCTTCAAAAGCCAAGTTAACAAACAGATCACCGACCGTTTCGAATCCCACCGTACCTTCTCCACTATGCAATCTGGTTTCCGAGCTGGTCATGGGTGCACCTTAGCCACGCTCAAGATCCTAAACAATATCATAGCCGCCATCGATGAAAGACAGTACTGTGCAGCCGTTTTCATCGACCTGGCCAAGGCTTTCGACTCTGTCAATCACCACATTCTTATTGGCAGACTCAATAGCCTTGGTTTCTCAAATGACTGCCTCGCCTGGTTCACCATCTACTTCTCAGATAGAGTTCAGTGTGTCAAATCGGAGGGCCTGTTGTCCGGACCTCTGGCAGTCTCTATGGGGGTGCCACAGGGTTCAATTCTCTGGCAGACTCTTTTCTCTGTATATATTTAATGATGTCGCTCTTGCTGGCGGGTGATTCTCTGATCCACCTCTATGCAGATGACACCATTCTGTATACATCTGGCCCTTCTTTGGACACTGTGTTAACAAATCTCCAAACGGAGCTTCAATGCAATACACACTCCTTCAGCTCTTCCAACTGCTCTTAAATGCTAGTAAACTAAATGCCATGCTCTTCAACCGATTGCTGCCCGTACCTGCCCGCCCACCTAGCAACATTACTCTGGACGGTTCTGACTTAGAATATGTGACAACTACAAATACCTAGGTGTCTGGTTAGACTGTAAAACTCTCCTTCCAGACTCACATTAAGCCTCTCCAATCCAAAATTACATCTAGAATCGGCTTCCCTATTTCGCAACAAAGCCTCCTTCGCTCATGCTGCCAAACATACCCTCGTAAAACGGACTATCCTACCGATCCTTGACTTCGGCGATGTCATTTACAAAATAGCCTCCAACACTCTACTCAGCAAATTGGATGTAGTCTATCACAGTGCCATCTGTTTTGTCCCCAAAGCTCCAGATACTACCCACCACTACGACCTGTATGCTCTTGCTGGCTGGCCCTCGCTACATATTCATCACCAAACCCACAGGCTCCAGGTCATCTATAAGTCTTTGCCAGCTCACTGGTCACCATAGCAACACCCACCCGTAGCACGCGCTCCAGCAGGTATATTTCACTGGTCATCCCCAAAGCCAACACCTTCATTGGCCGCCTTTCCTTCAGTTCACTGCTGCCAATGACTGGAACAAATTGCAAAAATCACTGAAGATGGAGACTCATATCTCCCTCACTAAATTTAAGCATCAGCTGTCAGAGCAGCTCACCGATCACTGTACCTGTAAATAGCACACCCCAACTACCTCATTCCCATATTGTTATTACTTTTTTTGCTCTTTTGTACCCCAGAATCTCTACTTGCACATCACCATCTGCACATCTATCACCCCAGTGTTAATGCTAAATTGTAATTATTTCGCCGCTATGGCCTATTTATTGCCTTACCTCCCTAACCTTATTACATTTGCAAGCGCTGTACATAGATTTTGAATTATGTTATTGACTGTACGTTGTTGTATATCCCATGGTGTAACTCTGTGTTGTTGTTTTTTGTCCCACTGGCTTTGCTTTATTTGGCCAGGTCGCAGTTGGGTAAATGAGAACTTGTTCTCAACTGGCCTACCTGCTTAAATAAAGGTGTATTTATATATTTATATCTGTTAACTTTTCAGCTTCCTTTTGCTGTCAACTGTCTAGCCTATGAGTCTCAATTTCTCTATTAATATATTATTATTATTATTTTGCAGTGCTGCAGTTTCAGAAGGTAGTTTCTGCAACATGGCTGGCTGTCTGGAATCTACATGATAACGAATGATGATTGAGATTTATTTGACAATTTAAAATGCATAAAGAAGCCACACCAGGCAACCAATAGCAAAATTGCACAGATATGCACAGAGCGACGCTGTGGATTATCCTCAGAGCTTCTTCTGTCAGTGAGAGGTCAGAATGAAATGGGCTGTCTTTATCCTCTAATCTCTGCCAACGTAATGTGTTTATCTGTTTGGACTTAGACATGTTATCTTGTCTCCGTCTTGTCCTCCGTCGTTGTCTGCCGCTCCTATCGTCTTTTCCGTCTCATCTCTCTTTCGCTCTCTCTCTCCTTTCTCCCACTGTCACTTGCACTCTCTCTCTCTCTCTCTCTCTCTCTCCTCTCTCTCTCTCTCTCTCTCCTCCCCCCCCCCCTCTATGGAGCAATATTTTCAAATAGCTCTAGGTTTTTGAAAGGTTAGGTGATGTATGCTGAACATCTCTTTGATTGCCTCCTTTATTTAAGTCTACAGCCTATTGCTACCTCTGAGGTATGAGAATGCAATTCAGTTTGACAAACACCCTCCAGTACTGTGCCAGCCACTGGCAGGGGTCGCTGCCCCTCTGCACCTCCGCTGTCTCCTCTTGAAAGAGGTGTTTTTCAATAGTCGTCTGGAAGCAAAGTGTCCATTTAATGTCCCATGCATTAAGTTGAAGAAAACAGGCCCACTAGGACGAGTAAAAGACATGCCTGGGACGATTTTAAAGCACAGACCTCTAAGTAATGAGAAAAGGCATGCTGGGAAATACATCCAGGAATGCGCCAAATCTGATATGTCCCATTAGTGCCATGGCAAAGTCTCTTTTTTATGGATCTGAAATAATATTTTTAAGTGTTTTCTATAAAGGCAAACAGAACTGCAATTAATCTGTCGCAGGTTCATGGCCAATTCCCAACCATGATTTAACGCTTGTTAGGAATTGGGCACCACAATTTACGATGTGTTGTAAAGCTGATCCACAGGCCTTTGTTATGGCAGGCGCAGGAAAAGAGGTCAGCCTGCTTTGTAACCAACAAAATATACAACATGGACAACGACCCAAGATTTATATGATATTTTAACTTAGTTCTACACTGGCTACCCAGCCAGCTGTATTGTCAATGGCTCAGGCTGGGAGGTGGTTATGATATTTAACTCCCATGCTATTTATATTTCACCTGACACCTATGCTGGCTACCCTGCTATGTTATCAATGGCTGAGCAACTGGGCAGACTGATTTCAGATTCTACAAGTGGAATTTATGCAGAGCCAAGATGACTGACGTTCCATTGATATGTGTTACCAGCTAATTGGCCGTCCCTGGTGTACGGCTGCCTGGGAAGCAGAGGTCTGTACAGCCTCACTCCCAGCCTCGCTCGCTCTTACTGCCAGGTCATGGTCCAGCCCTGAGGATCTTGTACTCATTTAACTGGACTCACCGTTGTTACATTTTCTGAGGTCAGATAAAAAGAACCGGATGAGAGAAAAAAATGGAACTGAGCTGAGTGGAAAGTTGTTCACTCTCTAATCAACACCTTACTGTAGCTCTTTACCTGGTTGATGTTGGTAATTGATCCCCAACTCAACACTCAAAGAGAAAAATCAAACACTTACTTGTCCAGACTTGTATTCTGGTCGGTGTAAACCTTCCTCTTCTTCTTCTTCTACTTCCTCTTCTTCTTCTGCTTCCTCTTTTTTTTCTTGTTCTTCTTCTGCTGCTTCTTTTTATATATATTATTTTTAATTGATACATTTTGTAAAAAAAAAAAAAACGTTTATTTTACATCAGCTAGCTCCACCTATAGAGATAAAAGGAATGGAGATAGTTTGGTAACACTATCATCTATTTTCCTCTGAAATATCTCAACTCCACCGTTATAAATATAGCACCACCGTCGCTCTCCTCAGACTGTGATGGGAAGATCAGTGACGTGCTTCTCCCAGTCTTGATGACTGAACGGTTGACATAAGAAGAGCCATTTCCCTGGGGACAGATCATTCATATTCCCGTCCCTGTGTGCTGGTGTGTGCCTCGTGCTGCCAGGTTAAAACTAATGAACATCCATCCCAGGTGATGAGTGGTGTACTGCTCTGGAGCACTGGGCACTGCCGCCGTGTGTCAGTCACAACAAAATGTCATTTCAGCGCACTTCATTACCTAGGCCACATTAAGCCCGAATCAGACTCGTGGTTTGACTCTTTTCCTCGTTGTGGGAGAGAGTCATGATGTAACTCCATCAGTTGCGGCATCTTCCTGTAGCTACAGTACATAGCATTGAAACATCTTTAGTTATCATACTATCTTTGTTGTGCTTTTTTATCTGGCTTTGAGCCCATACTGTTTCTAATTGTAAAAAAAGACAAAACAAGCTACATTGTCCACTATAGCAAGACTATTATGTATCCAGTCTCTAAAGTATGTTGATCTCAAGAATGTCACATTTACCGAGAGCTAAAATGTAGATTTGTCCTGAGGAACTCCCAACGCCGCGTAGAAACTTGTCTCTCCCCTGTTAATATAATGTAAAGAAAAACGGAGCATGTTCTGACATGTTTCTTTCTGGCACTTCTCTTTGTTCGCCTGTCCGTCACCATCCACCAATGTGCCTCTGTGCCTGAACAAAAGCCTCCTCTACATTGTGAGTGTGTTATCATTAACTGTATCTCCAAGGAAACATGGAGGAGGTTTTGTATTGCTTTCATTTCTGAGAGGAGAGAGAGGAAAATGAAAAGAAGAAGGAAATCCCCCGTTCTTTTGAAATTGAAACAGGTGCAGAGAAGCTACTGGGTTACGCTCGGTCCTCCGTATCTGCAGGTAAGTTGGCAAATTACTCAAATGACTTCCTCTGGAAACCGTAATTTATGTCATTTTTCCCTCCCAGTATCCTTGGACGGGTTAATATGCTGCAAGACCACATCTTCTTCAATGACATGCTATGCAACCTGTTGATGTAAATGTTATTCTTTTCATAATTGGACATGTTTAAAGTAGATTACGTTTGGGGTTCAGTTTCTTACTGACAGGCCTTGATTGAGAGCTTCAGTCTAGGGTTTGGTTATATGTTTTTTATTGTGTGTACAACATCATTATCTCCCCATCGTCATCATGTGATCATTATCACCACCCTCATCGTCGTCGGTACGCAACATCTCTGAAGATGCTGCTGTGAGAGTTAAAAAAAACACTCTCCAGTTTAAGAAATACAATCCTCTGCTGATTTCATTGTTTGATGCCCCGCCACTTGGTGTGGTGCCAGGAGCGTGGTGTTGTGACGGAGCAGCAGCTGACATCTGTTCTGCGGTGCGGCCCAGTCTCTGGAGCCTCAGCATGGAGTTCTTACACCTCACCATCTTAGACCACCTCCCATGTTACACACAGCCTCTGCCTCCTTCCCTCCGTTCTCTCCTCTCTCGGCTGTTCAAACAGCCCCTGTACTCTACTCGAGGCGGCCACTTGTGCAAAGAGACACAGCATTATGGCTTAATGAGCTACTTTGTGCCTGAGCCGGAATATTTTCACATATTTCCTCCTAAAGTTCTAGCAGCTTGGGCTGGAAGTTGAGGGCTAATAGCTAAACCGTTTTGTAGAGCCTGGGCTGGAAGTTGAGGGTTAAATGGCTAACCGTTTTGTAGAGCCTGGGCAGGAAGTTGAGGGTTTAAATGGCTAACCGTTTTGTAGAGCCTGGGCTGGAAGTTGAGGGCTAAATGGCTAACCGTTTGTAGAGCCTGGGCGGAAGTTGAGGGTTAAATGGCTAACCGTTTGTAGAGCCTGGGCAGGAGTTGAGGGCTAAATAGCTAACCGTTTGTAGAGCCTGGCAGGAAGTTGAGGGCTAAATAGCTAACCGTTTTGTAGAGCCTGGGCAGGAAGTTGAGGGCTAAAATGGCTAACGGTTTTGTAGAGCCTGGGCAGGAAGTTGAGGGCTAAAATGGCTAACGGTTTTGTAGAGCCTGGGCCAGGAAGTTGAGGGCTAAAATGGCTAACGGTTTTGTAGAGCCTGGTCAGGAAGTTGAGGGCTAAAATGGAAAGGATGAAAGGGTTGATCAAACTTCAAGAAAGAGTAGTACCTAGTGAACTCTATGTGGTGGTTTGGTGGACCACGCATCGTAGGATGAGCAACCTTGCCTGACACCTGGAGACTTGCATTATCTCCCATGCTAATGCCTAGGCTTTAGCTCAGGTGACTAACATGGTGTTAGGGGCGTGCAGGAGGCCCAGGTTTCCAAGCCAGTCAGTCACACAGACACCATCCACAGTTTACAGTATAGAATGGCCTCATCCCACAGAACAGCATGTGGCTAAGCAAACCCTTCATGACAGTGGACTGTATGGGCAGTGCACAGACCCATCATTCCTCTCTTTCTTCTCTCTATCCTCCTCTCTTCACATCTCCTCTCCCTTTGACCCCTCTAAAGAAACCATGAGACCGTAATGATTTTCCTCCCTTTGGTCTCCGAGGGTAGATTTCATCCGAGGTGTTCTGCTGGTGAAAATCGATGCGGCCTAATCCTTTTTTCTTTCCCCCCGTTTCCCCCCTTTTGTGGCGGCGGCGGCCACACTCGCAGACAAAGGCACTGTTACGCCGGCGCGGCTGGGGACGAAAAGAGTATGTCACTAACGCCGGCTAAGTGCTTTAGCCATGGCTGTCAGGGAAATGGGCCCGTGGAACAAGCAGAACGAGACAGGATGACAATAGCCACAACACGGCAAAAGGCCATTTTTATGTCATCATCATCGCTAGAGCCGGAGTGGAGTACAGTAGCTCTGAGGAATAGAAGCTAGTCTTCACTACTAGGCTTTTGTTCGAAGTAAAACCCCAAACTGTCCGTTGCCATAGCAATGTGTTATTTCAACACTGGAGTGGGGTTTCTTAAAAAAAAAAGCTTCCAGATAATTCAGTACTCAAAGAACTGCCTAAATGGATACCACAGGCTTTGTGAACTTACTCTCATTTGTGAGAGGTTTCTATGAAGAAAAAAAACAATCATATTTCAACTTTGCGCTGTTCTCTTTGTTCAAACCAGTACATAAACAAAACATGAACATTCAGGCCATGAAAATACGTTCTGATAAAAACAAAGCACTTGATTTCAGAAGTATGTGGTTATTTAATATTCCATTCACTTTAAAATGGCCACCCATAGAGTGTCATCCCTGGGCTTATATATGTCGAAGCCTTGCAGTAGGTAGACTCATGCAAATCCCTGCTGCCATAGCTTATTAATAACGGAAAGACGATATCCCTCCCCGATATCTCTGTTTCTACAGTCCGCCCATCAGGAGCCCTTTAAAGGTCGAAGGGTTACAGTAAATCCTACCATGTTATTGGATATGGCTCTATGGCTCTCCTCCGCAATCGAAACTCAACAGAAATCTCCACCGACCTCCTCCTTTTCTCCCTGTCTTTTCCCCCGCCGCTGACAGCAGAGTCATAAAACTGAAATAATCTTAACCTTGGAGAATACTTGTGGCACCGCCGCGCTTAATTATTTAATTTTATTTCCCTTCCCTGTCGTCCTGTCGTAGGTTTGATTACTTCATAAAAACTATTGTAGGATGTTGTTGAAGGATTAGTTAGTTTTGACTTTGTCAAAGGGGGATAGTTAATTATTCAATGGCATTGCCAGCAGGCAAAGGCAAGTCTTATAGTAAGTGTTTGGCAGTAGGAAAACTAAGATAGAATATACTGTAGATTAAGTGTGAGAGTTAGTTATGAGCTGTAGATAATATTTTCCTTTGTGAGATTGCTCTCCGACCTGTTAATGGACTACATGGTAAACAAGTATATTTTTTAAACAGAGACTTAGCTTACAACCAACCTTGTTTCTATGAAGCTAAAGGGCTATTACTTGATTACGATCTGCTGTCCCACATAAACATCAACCTAGGTTTTCTATCTCTGAAGAGTTACAAATGTGTCTATGCACTAAAGGTTCTCAGTTTCCCCTACTTGAAACTCCTAGGATTTAAAGCGAGTTCTTAAATTCATGCAGCTAATGTACTAGTAATGTTTGGTTGTTACTCTTAGAAAGGATCATTAAGAAGGAGCAAGATGGTCTAGTATTGTATTATTCCCAATTGTTCTAACTAAAAACTAATGGGCTCAGAGACAGAATGTAACATTTGGGTAACTAGTGTCTTTGCAGCACAGGGCTTTTTATTGCACATATCTGGCCTCCTAATGGGAAGCAGTTTAGTGGCTGTGTTTGGAGCTCAGGGGCTTCAAAAGAGCGATAGCATGGAGCGATAGCATGGAGGGAAAGCTTGGAAGGATAGCATGGAGGGATAGCTTGGAGGGATAGTTTGGAGCAATAGCATGGAGGGATAGAGGGCCTCCCGAGTGGTGCAGCTGTCTAGATTGAAGCGTCACTACAGACCCGGGTTCGACCCCAGGCTATATCACAACCGGCTGTGACTGGGAGTCCCATAGGGCGGTGCACAATTGGCCCAGAGTCGTTGGCGCCCTCATGTATTCGGAGGACTCATGACTCAACCTTTGCCTCTTCCAAGCCCATTGGGGAGTTGCAGCGATGAGACAAGATCGTAACTGAAACTGGGAGAAAAAGGGGGTAACCCCCCTAAAACATAAAAAAAGAGTAGAGGTATAAAATAGAGCGATTGCTGTACAACTGCATATTTCATTTTGCCATTGTTTTCCTTTCTGTCACTTTATGCTGTCGGACACAAGGGCCTGCATGGTGTAGCAGTTCTCTGAGATAAGAGGTGTTTATCTGCAGCGGTGGTTGGTCGAGTCGTTTTGATGTAGCGTTATAATGGTGCCTCTTTTGATCAGGACGAGCCACTTTGAGGGGCCTAAGTACATCTAACATGCCCGGGCTTCTATCATCTGAAAGGTATTGGGCCGTGACAGATAAGGGAGAAGCCTGCCTCTGTTCTATCGCCACGGTCTGGACTGATACCTTTAACGGAGGCTCACGGACGCTGAAGACTTGAAATCACACCTCCGGCGTCTGTTGTGCTTCCTGATTCGTTGTTGACCTTTACGTTTAAATGTCTCCAATCTTTTTCATTTTTTGACGTATTGTCTGAGGGAAATGAAGAGAGAAGAAAGAGCGGGACAGCCTGACGTCACCAATAACAAAGCAGGAAGAAAGAGCGGGACAGACTGACGTCACCAATACAAAGCAGGAAGAAAAGAGCGGGACAGCCTGACGTCACCAATAACAAAGCAGAAGAAAGAGCGGGACAGCCTGACGTCACCAATAACAAAGCAGGAAGAAAGAGCGGGACAGCCTGACGTCACCAATAACAAAGCAGGGAAGAAAGAGCGGGACAGCCTGACGTCACCAATAACAAAGCAGGAAAGAAAGAGCGGGACAGACTGACGTCACCAATAACACAAGCAGGAAGAAAGAGCGGGACAGACTGGAACGTTACCAATCACAAAGCAGAAGAAAGAGCGGGACAGACTGACGTCACCAATAACAAAGCAGGAAGAAAGGAGCGTGACAGACTGACGTTACCCAATAACAAAGCAGGAAGAAAGAGCGGGACAGACTGACGTCACCAATAACAAAGCAGGGTGTGATATGTCAGCTTTAATTCACTGTTGTGTTGTGCTCTTCTAAGTTATTACACCCGATGTGGAAATCGTTATCTGATGGGATATTTAAACCACAGTTTTTATTTTATTTTATTGCACCTAATCAGGAATGGGTAATAAGTGTAGCTGTGCGTGTGTGCGTGTGTGCGTGTGCGTGTGCGTGCGTGTGTGTGTGTGTGGTGTGTCCACCTGAAACATGGTATGTCCTCACTCTTGGCTCTCATCCCTTTAAGCCAGTATTTCCTCAAAAACCAATGGTAGATTGTGGCACTTGGGGTGCTTTAAAACACCCCTCCACTGGTGTTTAAAAAGACAGCCTAATCACCTAAGCCTTAAATTCAATTATTCCAGACGGGAGAACATTTTACAATCTCCGATGGCTGCCATTGACTTTTCAGCAGCAATTTTCTTAGTGGGCTGTTCCGTGCTGTGGCATACGACCAGGGGCTTAGAAACCACTGTATACACTTTTTAAAGACTGAAAACACACACACACACACTTCCTCCGTCCTTCTTCCTCATATCAGATCTAATGCGATTGTGTCTGATGTATCCTCCAGCCTCTCTGTAGAGCTCTGGGATATCGCTGCCACCAATCCCTAAGCACACTGGGCTCAGGCTCTGTCTTTGCCTTCGCAGGCAGAAGTGTGGGAGAGACACTTACTGTAAGGAAGAAGTGAAAAATGTCGGCCATGCGTCAGATGAAAATGAATCTGTCGGTGGATGGACTACAGTAGGTTTTCTCTTTTCTTCCCCTCTTTTTGTGCAAACGTGTGAGGTTTTCACATCACCATCAATCATCATATGTGCTTCGGTTTGACCTTCCCCGGTATATTCTGTGGATGCGATTGATTCCAACACCTCACTCCCCAAAGCGGGACGCTCCTCCCGACTGCCTTTCCCTCAGAACTGACATTTGTGTCACACTTATTTAGGTCCTCTGGCTCTCTCATCCCTCCTCCCTCTATTTCTCACTCTGTACCTATTTCTCTATATCCCTCTCGGCATCTCCCTCACCTCTCCCTCTTTCCCTTCCTCTCCTCCTTGGGAATTGTCTAATTGACCCCATTGTACTCTGGAGCATTGGTGGCCATTTGTTTTCCCTACTCAATGAGACACTATTTATAGACTGAGAAGCTATGTGCCTGCTGGTCCGTTGTCGGCTCTCCACTCTTACAGTAGCTCTCAGATGCACCAGATGGTAATGGCTGTGCCGGGGAACGTTCTGGAGTGGGCCCTCAAGCAGGGAGATGGAGAACAAGCTGCTTGACTTAAAGATGCTGTCTTAAAGTGTCTCTTTAGCTAATTCCTCTATAGGCAGTCTACGGGCCTCCTTAGAGCAACATACTGATTATTAAAGTTATTTTTATTGCAGTCTTTGGGCCTCCTCTTTAGTTTGTAACCTAACCAGTGAGCATCCATTTGTTTGTGAAGTTGCCATAATGGGAAAAGTATAACACTATAATATGTACTTCTGTGGTTGCGTGTAAATGTATGGATGAGGAAGTCTGGGGTAAAATGATGAATTATTAGTTTAATGCATGGGTGATTGTGTGAGGCTTGGGCTCTACACAATGAAGAGGAATCCATTGATAATGGCAAAACCAGCGTTGGACTTCGGCGAAGAAGCGATACATCACAATCATACACTTACAGAACAGCATGTGAATCCAAGGGATATTTATTGTGCGGTGATCAGGGTGTGGGGTTGGTTTGCTCTGATTGGACTTTGTTTAGTTGTTTCAGAGTGGATCTTACATCTCTGTGTGTATTGTACTGTCCAAACGGCTGAGGAGAAAGAGTGTTGTTGCCCTAACCCAGGCTGACAAGGTGTGAAGCAAAGGGTTCACTCCACAGCGATGCACCAGCTGAACCCATAAGAACACACACAGACACACACACACACCATGGCAGCCTGACATGACTTCACCTCAAAAAGTTAACCAAAGAAGACTTTCTGCAATGTTGCTGTGTGTGTGTTCACACTATGCTAGGGAGGAATCAATATTTCACCTGTCATAATGTTGCAGCGCCCCCCCCAAAAAACTGTTGTGTGATCTGACATTGGTGTGTTGTTTTTCCCATGCCAGGGGGAACGCTGAGACCTAGCTTCTCATCAGATCTCCTGAAAGTGAGTAAATCAATATATTTTTCTACCTCTCCATATCACAGGTGTATTGTACATTATCCACATTGTGCTGGTGCTGTACAGTACTGCCAGAGCTTTGCTGTAGAAATAGAGGTTGAGCTGTGTGTGTGTGTGTGTGTGTGCATGCGTTCACGTGTGTGTTTTTGTGAGAGTCCAACATCCCCATCAGCAAAGAGGCAAGCCGAGTGAGCTCGCTCTGACCGGGGCTACGCCGGTGCATTGAATTGTGGGATAATGGCACCGTGGGGTAGAGCGGCTGTAGTGAGGCTGACTCCAGTGGTATCACGGTAACAGCTCTGACAGTGTCTGTGGTAACAGTCCCTAAGTGTGATCATGACTGACAATCCCCTGGGGCTCTGACGCTGATCACGCTCTCTCTCTTGTGTGTGCTTTTAGTTCATACTCCCTCTTGTTGCTTTTGTTGTTGCTTTTAGTTCGGTATTTGAACGCGTTGCGGTCTTTGTAAAGCTGTAGTTTTCTGACTTTTTACCCTCAAACTGTTTTTTTTTTACCTCAGGAGAAGTTCTTTGATGATTTGTCACAGCAATCCACCTTTTGTACGTCCTTGTTTGTTACAGTATGTTAGCATTTTGGGCTAACGTTAGCTCTCCATTAACTTGTGTTCATTCCTACCTCAAGTGGCAGATGTATAAGGTTTTAAAACGTGGGCTCCATTGCACTAGGCAAGCTAAGGTATTTTAAACAATGGTTAATATTTGAACCCTTGTGAGTACATAATCATCTCTTCACATCATCCATTTCACATAACACTTATGACAACAATAATCAGCTCACGTCCCTGGCCTCGACCTACCCAGAATGCATCCTCTTAGTAGATGCCAACCACTCTAAGGCAAAGAGGGAAGGGTGGTGGAGTGCTACCTGTGTCCTGAGAAGAGACAGTAATTACCAGCTGTTTGTGGGACTTACAGTACGACGACACAGGGGCCTCGGTTAACGAGAGCCGGGGTTTAAGAAGCAGACACCGGACTGTAATTGTAATCTCATGTAGGATTATTATTCATAGAGCACACACACACACAGAGAGTGAGAGGGAGGCATTATACGATCACGTCAACACGGCTTTGATCCGTTGTGCGGCATCAAATATTGTTCCAGCCCACACAGTCACAGACAGACGTGCATCATCGCCTGTCAATCTGAATCAACGGCGTGAATTAAGAGCGGTCAGGATCAGGATGGAGGAAGATAGAAACACTCTGTGGCCATGGTTACAAAGCATCTGCTGTTGTGGTTGTCACTGGCTGTTGGCTGTTGGCTCTCTCTCTCTAGTGTTTGTGTGTGTGTGACAAAGATTGTGATATTCATAGAAAAATCTAAATAATAGATACAATAAACGTCCTCTTCAATAATATCCTCATGTTTTCTCTGAGATTATACTTGATGTATTTATATGAGCAGGTTGAAGTGCAATATGCATGCTGTACATTAATACCAGTGTAAAGTACTTAAATAAAAAAACTTGAAAGTACTACTTGTCCAGGTTTCTCTAGGAGAGGGGGTGTCAGGCGCAGGAGAGGAGTAAATACGGAGAAGGCGTATTTATTAACAGTTCATCAAACACAACAGGCACAGACTAAATAGCAGTCCACAAAAATCACGAGAACATAGTCTAGGGAAAAACACCTGTTAAAAACAATGAACAAAAAAAACAAAGACAGGAAAAAGCAAACAAACCCGCACGAAACAAAATGCCGCCCGAACAGGGAGAGGAGCCACCTTCGGTGGAAGTCGTGACACTACTTAAGTATTTTTGGGGGGTATCTGTAATGTACTATTTATATTTTTGAGAACTTTTACTTTCCTTCACTACAGTTCTAAAGAAAATTATGTACATTTTACACCAAACATTTTCCCTAACACCCAAAAGTACATTTAAATAAAATAAATAAGGTGAAATAAAATAATAAAAAAATCTGCACATCTATCACTCCTGTATTAATGCTAAATTGTAATTATTTTCACCTCTATAGCCTATTTATTGCCTACCTTCCTACTCTTCTACATTTGCACACACTGTACATAGATTTTTTCTATTTTTCTTTTCTGTTATTGGCTGTACGTTTGTTTATGTGCAACTCTGTGTTGTTATTTTTGTGGGACTGCTTTGCTTTATCTTGGCCAGGGTCGCAGTTCTAAATGAGAACTTGTTCTCAACTGCCTACCTGGTTAAATAAAGGTGAAATAAACATTTTGAATGCTTAGCAGGACAGGAAAATGGTCCGATTTACACATTTATCAAGAGAACAACCCTGGTCATTCTCTACTGCCTCTGATCTGGCGGACTCACTAAACACACATGCTTCGTTTGTAAATGATGTCTGAGTGTGGAGTGCGCCCCTGGCTGTCCATAATGTAAAAAACAAGAAATGGTGCCGTTTGGTTTGCTTAATATATGCAATTTGAAATTATTTATACTATTACTTGTACTTTTGATACTTAAGTATATTTCAAACCAAATACTTTTAGACTTTTACTCAAATAGTATTTTACTGGTTGACTTTCACTTTTACTTCAGTCATTATCTATTAAGGAACAGTGCCTTCGGAAAGTATTCAGACCGCTTGACTTTTTCCACATTTTGTTACATTACAGCCTTATTCTAAAATGGATTTAAAAAAATAATCCTCATCAATTTTCACACAATAACCCATAATGACAAAGCAAAAACAGTTTTTTTAGAAATGTAGAAATAAAAAAAATAGAATATTTACATAAGTATTCAGACCCGTTACTCAGTACTTTGTTGAAGTACCTTTAGCAGCGATTACAGCCTCGAGTCTTCTTGGTTATGATGCTACAAGCTTGGCACACCTGTATTTGGGGAGTTTCTCCCATTCTTCTCTGCAGATCCTCTCAAGCTCTGTCAGGTTGGATGGGGAGCGTCACAGCACAGCTATTTTCAGGTCTCTCCAGAGATGTTTGATTGGGTTCAAGTCCGGACACTGGCTGGGCCACTCAAGGCCATTCAAAGACTTGTCCCGAAGCCACTTCTGCGTTGTCTTGGCTGTGTGCTTAGGGTCATTGTCCTGTTGGAAGATGTACCTTCACCCCAGTCTGAGGTCCTGAGTCCTCTGAAGCAGGTTTTCATCAAGGATCTCTCTGTACTTTGCTCCGTTCATCTTTCCCTCGATCCTGACTAGTTTCCTAGTCCCTGCTGCTGAAAACATCCCCACAGCATGATGCTGCCACCACCATGCTTCACCGTAGGATGGTGCCAGGTTTCCTCCAGACGTGACGCTTGGCATTCAAGCCAAAAGTTCAATATTGGTTTCATCAGACCAGGGAATCTTGTTTCTCATGGTCTGAGAGTCCTTTAGGTGCCTTTTGGTACACTTCAAGTGGGCTGTCATATGCCTTTTACTGAGGAGTGGCTTCCGTCTGACCACTTTACCATAAAGGCCTGATTGGTGGAGTGCTGCAGAGATGAGTTCTCAAACATATGACTATTTTACAACGTTTTAAAGACAAGACTCTCGCTAATCTAACCACACTGTCCGATTTCAAAAAGGCTTTAACAAAAGCAAAAACATTAGATTATGTCAGCAGAGTACCCAGCCAGAAATAATCAGACACCCATTTTTCAAGCTAGCATATAATGTCACAAAAACCAAAACCACAGCTAAATGCAGCACTAACCTTTGATGATCTTCATCAGATGACACTCCTAGGACATTATGTTATACAATACATGCATGTTTTGTTCAATCAAGTTCATATTTATATCAAAAACCAGCTTTTTTACATTAGCATGTGACTAGCATGTGACTAGCATTCCCACCGAACACTTCCGGTGAATTTACTAAATTACTCACGATAAACGTTCACAAAAAACATAACAATTATTTTAAGAATTACAGAACTCCTTTATGTAATCGCGGTGTCCAATTTAAAATAGCTTTTCGGTGAAAGCAAATTTTGCAATATTCTGAGTAGATAGCCCAGCCATCACAGGCTAGCTATTTTGACACTCACCAAGTTTGGTACTCACCAAACTCAGATTACTATAAGAAAATTGGATTACCTTTGCTGTTCTTCGTCAGAATGCACTCCCAGGACTTCTACTTCAACAACAAATGTTGGTTTGGTTCCAAATAATCCATAGTTATATCCAAATAGGGGCGTTTTGTTTGTGCGTTCAAGACACTATCCGAAGGGTAACGAAGGGTGTCGCGCCCGGCGCGTATCGTGACCAAAAAATTCAAAATATTCCATTACCGTACTTCGAAGCATGTCAACGCTGTTTAAAATCAATTTTTATGCGATTTTTCTCGTAAAATAGCGATAATATTCCGACCAGGAGAAGTTGTTTTCGTTCAAAGACTCAAAGAAGAAAATGGACTCTTCACGTCCACGCGCGCACCCGTCTCATTGTTCTCAGATCGACCACTTACCAAATGCGCTACTGTTTTTCAGCCAGTAACTGCAGAGTCATCATTCAACGTTCTGGCGCCTTCTGAGAGCCTATGGGAGCCTTAGAAAGTGTCACGTTACAGCAGAGATCCTCTGTTTTGGATAGAGATGACAAAGAAGGCCAAGAAATGGTCAGAGAGGGCACTTCCTGTTTAGAATCTTCTCAGGTTTTGGCCTGCCATATGAGTTCTGTTATACTCACAGACACCATTCAAACAGTTTTAGAAAGTTTAGGGTGTTTTCTATCCAAATCAAACAATTATATGCATATTCTAGTTACTGGGCAGGAGTAGTAACCAGATTAAATCGGGTACATTTTTTATCCGGCCGTGCAAATACTGCCCCCTATCCCCAACAGGTTAAACCTCATGACTTGGTTTTTTGCTGTGACATGCACTGTCAACTGTGGGACCTTATATAGACAGGTGTGTGCCTTTCCAAAGCATGTCCAATCAATTGAATGTACCACAGGTGGACTCAAGTTGTATAAACATCTCAAGGATGATCAATGGAAACAGGTGTACCTGAGCTTCATTTCGAGTCTCATAGCAAAGGGACTGAATACTCATGTTTTTTATTTGTAATACTTTTGCAAAAATGTCAAAAACCTGTTTTCGCTTTGTCATTGTGGGGTATTGTGTGTGTAGATTGATGAGGAAAATGTTTTATTTAATCAATTTTTGAACAAGGCTGTAATGTAACAAAATGTGGATAAAGTGTAGGGGTCTGAATACTTTCTTAATTCACTGTATCTTTACTTTACTCAAGTATGACAATTGGGTACTTTTTCCACCACTGATTAATACATATCCCAGATATGCCTTTGTTGGGAACTCCAAGTGTTCTCCACTCATGAAGGTTTTGTCTTTTCCCTGAAGGTAGCACCTATATGGAAGTAATCCTGTGAATTCCATCTATCACATCTGAATCCTTCCCGTGAGGAAAACTATGGTAATTACAAAGCCACTTTGATCTTTCCAAAGTGTAGCTTCCCCATCGAAACGTGGCGAGAGGAGAGCCTCTCTCTCTGGTTATTGACTGTATCTCTCTCTCTCTCTGTCTGTCTCTGTCTCTCTGTCTCTCTGTCTCTCTTTCTACTCTTTTTCTAGTGCATCCGTCCTGTCTATGTGTCCAGTAGTGATAACTCCTTGGCTCGGCTCTTTGATTTGCCTTCTTTTCTGGCATTTGGATGGAAATGTGCGAGTGTGGAAGTGTAGAAGCGCCAAATCACCCTGCTCTCGCCATTTCTACTTGACATTTGCTTGAGATTTCATGCTATTTGGATGCATGGTCTCTTTTTCTCTCCATCTTTCTTTTTGACTCCCTCTCTTGCTCTTTCTCTCTCGATCTCTCTCTCTCCCTCCATCTCTTTCTTTCTTACTTTCTTTCTGTCAGTCGGGTTTTTCTTTATGTCAATGAGTATTCTATTTTTCTCTCTCTCTAACAATAGTGTGCCAATTGCCCCAAGGGGCTCCTTCCTGTAGAACACGTGTCAAACTCATTCCACGGAGTGCCGATTGCCACTAATTAGTAAGGAACTCCCCTCACCTGGTTGTCTCGGTCTTAATTGAAAGGAAAAAACTAAAACCAGCAGACACTAGGCCCTCCATGGAATGAGGTTGACACTAATGCTGTAGAACAATATGAGCTCACAACCACTTCCTTGTGTGGTGCTTCTGGAAGAGTCAAAGGACCAGGTAGCCTCCTGTGGAGAAAGTCTTTAATTCAAAGTCCCAAACCAATAAACCCAATATAAAGGACCTGATTTTAATACACCTTTTAATGAAGACTCTTCACGTTAATAGCGGCATCATTTAACCAGCCCGGGAAGAAAACTAAGTTAGAAAAAAAATAACGATCACACTTGATTTTCCTCAACATAGTTTGCTTGTGAGAGCATCTCCCATCTCCCTAAATAACCCCTCCTCCCGCTCCCCTACTGCGAAGTGTTTCAGGGGAGCGCTCTGCGTCGACAAGTTAATAATATATTGCAATTTGTTAATTAAGGGCGAAATGTCTTGTGCTTTCCCAATACAAATGAATCATTGAAATGAACAGAGAGAGGGGGCCTCGTCTGTACCATAATGACATAAAAGAGGCATGCTGTTTGATGGGCTGTTCAGGGGAGACTAACCGGTGCCTGTGAGGAGAGGAAATCAATAAAGGTTGGGTGGGGAGCGCTCAGGTCTTCTGACGGCGAGGAGAGCTTCCTCTCTGTGTGTTTGTGTGTCGGTTCTCTGTCTGTCTATCTCGCTGTCTCCCGGAAGCATCCTTTCAACAGTGAAGACGCAGCAGTGCCCAGGTTCATTTTCACTCTTTTACCCCATCCGTCTCTCCCTTCTTCCCTCCTCTGCCTCCTTGCTCTTCCCTTCCTACATCTCTCTCTTCATCTCTCTCTTTTCATCCCACTGTCAATGTGACATTGTTTATTACGACCCACCTGGCTGAGAGAGGACTGTGTCTGAAGAGCTTTTAGATATGGTGTTGTGTTGTGTTCTGAAGTACTGTTATCTGTACTGTGTACCATAGTGTGGTGCTGTGCTGACGAAAACCCCAGAGACAAACAAGCCCAATCTGCAGTCATTACCTTTCTTCATTGTATTACATCTCTAATAATTGAATTTAAAATGTGGTTCTTCATTATTTGTTTTCCCTCTCAACCACTGTTTGATTAATATATTTATTTATTTGAGGAAAGAGAGAAAGAGGAGGATAGCGGGATAGAGAGAGGTTCAAAGATGGAGGGATGCGGGTGGCTCGCTGGGTAGAGCAGCAGGAGGCGAGGCTCAGAGCCTGCAGCTAGAGAGAGGCTGATAAAGACTTACTCAAAGCAAATCTTTGTCCTCCACCAACTTTGGGCCTTGGCTCAATATGAAAGCAGGCAGGAGCCATTTCATGGGAGAAATACTAATGACGGTGTCAAGAGAGAGAGAAGGAGAGAGGGAGATGCATTTGAGAAGGCTATAGAGAAAATGGATACTCTAGTTGCATTCCGATTCTCTACCCTTCACCCACAAATGTACACTCGTTCACGCCCCCGCATGCAAGCATGTCTGAAGGGCATTTTCTTTGCTATTTGGTAAAATGTTAGAAAATGGAGCTTCAGACAGTCTTGAAAGTCAGGGTGGACTTACACCATCAGACCTGCGTTCAAATACTAAAGCTTTTTTACTGCCAAATGGGCGGGGTTTGCACTTTTGGAACTATTCCATTGGTTCCAATACTCCAGGCAAGCTCAATCACGTGCAGCTATTTAAAAGAATACTCATTCTATGTCAACCTAGGTCTGACAGCCATAGGGAGTAAGCCTCTTTGCTCTTTCTCTCAACAAAAGGCAAGGCAAGGGCCAAAAGCTAATTACTACAAGGCACACAAGTTCATTAGTCTTTTAAAGCAGTCATAAACGCCAAAAAACTCTTCTTGAGGGGATCCTAATTTAATCAAACCGCGAGACTGGACAAGCTGTATTGATTACACAAGTGATGTTCCCACTGGCATCGCTTTCTCATTTTAAACAGTGGCCTGCCATTCATTTAAACCTATCCCATTTGTCTTGGTGAATGACTTTTTTGGTTTTCTGCTTTGTTAAAGATGCTTATTCTGTTCACGCTTCGCCTATTCACACATCGAGCTGTGAGTTGACTCTAAAGTGTGTGTGAATAGCACATGTAAACAGGGCTAGGAAGATACCCATATTTCTTCATTATGATATGTTCACTGGGTATATTCTGCACAGATAGTTCCTCTGACCCAACATACTCTCCTAGACTCAGGCCTAAGCACTGCACAAAAGCCCTCCCTCCCATTCCCACTTTTTCTTTCCATCCCAAACTTTTTGTAGCGAGTCATTCCGTTGGCATTGTAGCAGAAGCAATGGTCGCCCTCCTGGTGGCATCTCATTGGCTCGCTCTCCAGGGGCCCAGCAGTCGAGCAGCATCTCATTGGCTCTCTCTCCGGGCACACAGCGGCCCCCCACTTTTCTCTTTTCATTGTTTCCTCTCCTTCAAAGACCCAGCCCCCACGAATGCTAACTTTCCTGCCTGCCAAACTAATCTCCTGGGGTGATGTTAGCGCGCTACGCTAGCTGCTACACTAGCTACTCCCAGCGAGCCCCAGTGGTGGCTACTCACTGTTGAATGTTAGTGTTTCCCCCTCCCTCCAACTCAACTCAACTCAACTGAACTCTAGCCCCCTGCCGCGATGCAAAGGCCTGGGTGACACAGTACGCTTCAGAGGGTTGACACTTTGATACACGCTGTCGAGCTGCTGAGGGTTGCTCCACAGAGCAGTACAAGGACAGTGGGCAGGCACAGTCTGGAGTGGATTGTGTGTACACACTATGCATGCATGCACTTAGACACACATACGAACCCACACAGAGAGGCGCAGCATGCAGCATGGATTATAGTGTGTCGGTGCTTTTGGACAGACTACCTTACTATGCAGATCATATGGATAGCGTATTGATCACATACCGTACTGTTTCTTTTTTAAATTACATTTTATTTGTTTATGGAAACATGAACATTATGAGTTGACAAGCAGTGATGTTTTCCACATCATCTCTCGGTGTTGGTAACACCTGTAATTATGGTAACAACCACATAACAAACGTACCACCTTTCCCTCTGACAAAGACGTAAACATCCTAATAGACTTCCAGTGGCTGATATCGTTACTAACCTCGACATTTCCATCTTACCTAGACGTAAACCTCCTAATATAATACACTGGCAGACAGCTAAAATCCGTGGAATATAATGCTAAACCTGTACTTATGGTACAACAAACATAGCCAACCTCGACCTCCTGTCCTGTCTTTAAACAAAGACATAAACCTGTCAGGAAGCTAATTCAGCTGACTCTAATTCTCCTCTGTGCTCTGTGGTTTGTTTAATGCCAGCCCAAATCAATGCTATTGATCCAGCCCAGCCTTTCTTTATCATATGCAGTGTTTACATATTGCCAATTAGATGGCCGTTTGTCATAAATTGACAGCCACAGTAATGATAGCTCTGTGTCATATTTTTACAGGGCCATTGATTAAAACATTACCGCCTTTAATTGAGTATATGGATCGATCGGGGGAACTGCACTGTGCACGCACGCACATACACACACATGCACACACGCACGCACGCACATACACACACACACACACACACACCAACTGTATGTGGTGCCACAGGTCACTGGTGTTATTCCATGAAAAAGTACCTGTCCTTTCTGGAGCCTTGAGGTGTAGCTCAGGCGTACTGACGCCGACGAAGTCTAGACCTGACACAGGAAGGGCGTGTAAATATCAGCTAGAGATACTGTAAATCCTTCACAGCAACACACGAAAGCTACAATGAGTGAGGCAACTTAGTGTATAGACACAGTCAATATGCTAATGTTTGTTAGCTGTCAAGGTCATGGACAAGGTTGGGTTGCTCAGTGTTTATCCTGAGTGCTTCATGACCTGAACCAGGGAGAACTCTGGGGCCTAGTTGTACTGTAGGCTACAGGTGGGTTTAGTCAAGTCATGGGGTCAGGAAAAACTACTGGCCCTGGTCATAGGACATGGTGGATGTCTTAAAACTACTGTCTCTAGTCATAGGACATGGAGGATGTCTTAAAACTACTGTCTCTAGTCATAGGACATGGAGGATGTCTTAAAACTACTGTCTCTAGTCATAGGACATGGAGGATGTCTTAAAACTACTGGCTCTAGTCATAGGACATGGAGGATGTCTTAAAACTACTGTCTCTAGTCATAGGACATGGTGGATGTCTTAAAACTACTGTCTCTAGTCATAGGACATGGAGGATGTCTTAAAACTACTGTCTCTAGTCATAGGACATGGTGGATGTCTTAAAACTACTGTCTCTAGTCATAGGACATGGTGGATGTCTTAAAACTACTGGCTCTAGTCATAGGACATGGAGGATGTCTTAAAACTACTGTCTCTAGTCATAGGACATGGAGGATGTCTTAAAACTACTGTCTCTAGTCATAGGACATGGTGGATGTCTTAAAACTACTGGCTCTAGTCATAGGACATGGAGGATGTCTTAAAACTACTGGCTCTAGTCATAGGACATGGAGGATGTCTTAAAACTACTGGCTCTAGTCATAGGACATGGTGGATGTCTTAAAACTACTGGCTCTAGTCATAGGACATGGTGGATGTCTTAAAACTACTGGCTCTAGTCATAGGACATGGTGGATGTCTTAAATAATTTTTTTATTTAACCTTTATTGAACTAGGCAAGTCAGTTAAGTACAAATTCATATTTACAATGACGGCCTACCCCTGCCAAACCCTAACCCGGACGACGCTGGGCCACTTGTACACCGCCCTATGGGACTCCCAATCCCGGCCGGTTGTGATACAGCCTGATATCGAACCAGGGTCTGTAGTGATGCCTTTAGCACTGACATGCAGTGCCTTTGACCGCATCTCAGTGCTAGAGGTGTCACTACAGACCATGGTTTGATTCCAGGGTCTTCAAACTCCTGGCTCTATTCATAGGACAGTTTCTGTGGAAAGAGGAAAGGTGTTACCGGGCAGGCCAGGAACAGAGGCAATGCCACATGGCGACCAGTGACTCACCACTCACCGGCTTAACCAACGGCAGTTCCCCGCTCACTGTGGGCAGCCAATTAGAGCCAGCAAGGTTCCGGGGACCACCTGCAGCTTTTATAGCTACCTTTCAATTAGGAGCTGATTAAGAATGCCAATAAGAACCCCACAATCCAACTTCCCCAACCTCTGTGTATGCATAACGACCAGCCATTAAACTATAAGGGGAGCTAGGGCTGTGACTAGGGATACGTGTGTATGCTGAGCCTGGCAGGGGCCACCTCACCCATGTCTGCCCTGGGCCGTCTCTGAACACATTACATTAAGAAGGACTGTGTGCTTCCCGGGCCTCTCACCTCTCCTCTCCCGCACACTGACCACAACAGATGATGCAGTTAAAGGGTGATTAGGGAAACTGTTAGAGTTAACGGGTGGAGTGTGGGTGTGTGTGCATGTTTTGTGAATTTTTATTCTTATGCATACAGTAGTCTCTGTTTCACAACACTCCCATTTATATGTGACGTTTGGTAAGAAAATGAGATGGAAGCAAATATTACCACATCAAAATATACTTTTAGCTTTTCAGACTAACAAGATACTGTATGTATTGCTTGTTAGAAGGTATTTTCACTGGCTTCCTGTATGCACTTTGTTCGCTATTCGTTTCTGTGTTGTATGCCCAAATTCAATGTGCTATTCCTCTTTTTTGTGAACTCTCTTCCTACAATAGTAAACAATGGTACCCACACACTTGAATAATAAGGTTTTATATAATGCAATCTCCCATGTTTACCTTCATTATTGAGTTTACTCTGCACCTGGGACTAAAAGCACAGTACGCATGTCTTCTAAGAAATGTACGAAACAGTATGTCAGCAGACTCAGAACAATAAGGACAATGCATAGCTCTATCGCTAGCTACCCCCATCTACCTTCTACTGCGATACATGGTTCACATTACTAACACAATAAAACAAGTCCGTGTCTGTATCTCCAATACACGACAGGTGTTATAGATAACAGGGAGCCGCTTTATACACTTTCTAAGGACCAAATACTGATATTCACTGAACTAAACAGAACTGAATTAGTACTATGTTTGATGCTGTCTGTGTATATACTCCAGATATACTAGGATTATATGTTAGTTCTATGTTCAAGTGCTAATATCCGTGCATATTAGTTGAACATCCAGTCCAATTGGTCCCCATCAGTCTGAAATGAGCCCAGATCTATCATCTGATCATTACAACTAATTGTCATGGAGAAATTGCAGGCTCTGGGATAATTGTAAACAATTACGCAATTTGTGATGGAGAGGAAATAACTTCCTAGAATATATACGTGCCAAAGGTGTGCAGAAGATGATAAATGTTTTTGGTAACACTGCCTATAAATACCCTCTTCATAATGCGCTACTCCCTACTTTTCTACTTATAGTGCATCATAACAATTGCTATAAGCTGTCATAGTGAAATATATTATTATTTGGATGTTTGTAGGTTCAAATCCCACTTTAGAAAGTATATTATTATTATTATTTCAAGACTATCGCTCCGAGGCACTCACATCTGTAGCTTGGAAAGGCTGGTCATGGCTCACATCAACACCATCATCCCAGACACCCTGGACCCACTCCAATTCGCATGCCGCCTGAATAGATCCACAGATGACGCAATCTCTATTGCGCTCCACACTGCCCTTTCCCACCTGGTCAAGAGGAACACCTATGTGAGAATGCTGTTGATTGACTACAGCTCAGCGTTCAACACAATAGTGCCCACAAAGTGCATAACTAAGCTACGGACCAGGGGACTAAATATCTCCCTCTGCAACTGGATCATGGATTTCCTGACAGGCCGCCCCCAGGTGGTGAGGGTAGGCAACAACACATCCGCCACACTGACCCTCAACACGGGGCCCATCAGGTGTGTGCTTAGTCCCCTCCTGTACTCCCTGTTCACCCACGACTCCAACACCATCATTAAGTTTGCTGCCTACACAACGGCGGGAAGCCTGATCGCCGAGGATGATGAGACAGCCTATAGGGAGGAGGTGAGGAACCTGGCGGTGTGATGCCAGGACAACAACCTCTCTCTCAACGTGATCAAGACAAAGGAGCTGATCGTGGGCTACAGGAAATGGAGGACCGAGCACGCCCCCATTCACATCAATGGGGCTGTAGTGGAGCGGGTTGAAAGCTTCAAGCTCCTCGATGTCCACATCACTGAGGATCTATCATGGTCCACACACACCAACACAGTCGTGAAGACAACCCCTCTTCCCCCTCAGATTTGGCATGCGTCCTCAGATCCTCCAAAAAGTTCTACAGCTGCACCATTGAAAGCCCCTTGACTGGCTACATCACCGCTTGGTATTTCAACTGCTTAGCATCCGACCGCAAGGCGCTACCGAGGGTAGTGCATACGGCCCATTACATCACTGGGGCAGAGCTCCCTGCTATCCAGGACCTCTGTACCATGCAATGTCAGATGAAGGCCCTAAAAATTGTCAGACTCCAGCCACTCGAGTCATACTGTTCATTCTGCTACTGCACGGCAAGTTTGAAACCAACAGGACCCTGAACAGATTTTACCCCCCAAGCCATAAGACTGATAAATAGTTAGTCCGGGTAACTATTTAAGTATCTGCATTGACCCTTTTTGCACTAACTTTTTTGACTCATCAAATACACTGCTGCTATTGTTTTATCTATCCTGTTGCCTAGTAACTTTATTCCTAGTTATATGTACAGTACATACAGTATCTACCTCAATTACCCCTGCATATCTCCTCGGTACTTGTATACCGTGTATATAGCCAAGTTATCGTTACTCATTTTGTATTTATTATTACGTTTTATATCTCTCTCTCCATTGTTGGGAAGGGCACATAAGTAAGCATTTGACTTTTAGTCTACAACTTTTGTTTGCGAAACATGTGACAAATAACGTTAGATTTGATTTTGATTATTGATGCCTAGTGATTACAGTGCAGTTAGGAGTGAGGAATGGGTGTAACGTACATTTTTGATTTATCCAATCAAAAAGGACATTACAGAGACCTCCTATGATTTACATCACGATGATAGATTCAAAGGCTGTGTGTGTTTTTTCAATTTTTGCCTAAAATGTCATACCCAAATCTAACTGCCTGTATATCAGGCCCTGAAGCAAGGATATGCATATTCTTGGTACCATTTGAAAAGAAATACTTTGAAGTTTGTGGAAATGTGAATTGAATGTAGGAGAATATAACACAATAGATCTGGTAGAAGAAAATGCAAAGAAAAAAAAACCATATTTTTTTTTCTGACACCATCTTTGAAATGCAACAGGAACGTCCCACATCTAGCCATCACTCTGGTAATGTCGATGGTGTCCACAAGATGGCAGCAGTGCATGTGCAAAGTTTCAGACGAATAACTTGAAGTATGAGCAAACTACATGACATTTAGTGTGAAGTCACCCAGGTACATTTGGGCAAATCGTGAAGGAGACATTTACATTCACATTACATTCTTCTGCAAGAATATCATCAAATCTGTATACTTGGACTTTGATTTAGCTTTTCCAGTATTAGTAGCCATATTATAAGTTCAACATTTGCAAAAGACCCAGTTTTCATAACTTCATAACTCCATATTCTTATAATTTTTGTCCAAAAGGAAAAGGCTTGGTGTCGCACAAGGTTAGCAGCTACATTTTGCGACAGATACGGGGAACTCCCGTAAAGCCCATCTCATTGGCTATCTAGTTAGTTTTGTTTGACCCCGATTGGTGCTTATTTGACAAAGTTACAGTCGATCAAGTGAAGACCGCCCGCGTCATCGGCGTGCCATGAAGGCGTCGCTCTCTGACGAAATTTGGTGTCCTATAGGATATACTACACCCCTAAAGATATTGTGAAGTCTGGTTACGTTCTAGGATCTCTGAGGAATAAATACGAACGTGATTTGACTGGTTGAAACAACGTTTAGGGTTAGATTTTCACAGATTCCTTTCCTTGCAATTTGAACAGGTGGAAATACAAAATCGATCGTGCATTATATATGGACCTTTTTATGATATGAAAAATAATTTTATCTAACAAAACAACACTTCATGTTATCTCTGGGACCCTTTGGATGGTAAATCAGAGCAAGATTTCAGAATGTAAGAGCACATTTCACCTTCAGGGGTGAATTTATCAAACCTATCGCATTGAAAAAAGTGTTTTGTTGTTAGGAGCTCTCCTCAAACAAAAGCATGACATTTTTTTTGGCGGTAATAGCTACTGTAAATTGGACAGTGCAGTTATATTAACAAGAATTTAAGCTTTCAGCCGACATTTGTTGTTTTTCTTAAATCTGTGATCGTGACACAAGGCGCTGCATGATTTACAACTGACCCATTGAAGGGACAAATATCCTTATTAATAAAGACACAAAATCAGACAGATCTTTTTGTCGCTTTATTGGTAGACATTTGTAGACGTTAGTGTCAATACCCCACCACCACTATCAGGGTTCATCTCAAGGTCTTATACTGTGCATACAGTAAAACTATTTAACAGTAACTACAATAACCTGTATAACAATCAGTGGTGTAAAGTACTTAAGTAAAAATACTTTAAAGTACTACTTAAGTGTTTTTTTGGGGGGGGGGGTAGCTGTACTTTACTATTTATATTTTTGACAACTTTTACTTTTCCCTCGCACCCAAAAGTACTCATCACATTTTGACAGGAAAAGGGTCAAATTCTCACACTTATCAAGAGAACATCCCTGGTCATCCCCTGCCTCTGATCTGGCGGACTCACTAAACACACATGCTTCATTTGTAAATGATGTCTGAGTGTTGGAGTGCGCCCCTGGCTATACATAAATGTAAAAAACAAGAAAATGGTGCCGTTTGGTTTGCTTAATATATGGAATTTGAAATTATTCATACTATTACTTGTACTTTTGATACTTAAGTATATTCTCGAGGTGTGGAAGGATAACGGGGCTCAAAACTATGGGTTGCCAGTTGATTTCCCACCAGCAATCCACTCCACAAGTCTTCGCCCTCATTAAACCTCAAGACAAAGCCAAGCCGGGCCGTTTCATTTCAACCATTCACCTCCTATTTGTCATCTTACCAAATGCGAGAACAGGAGTCGTTGTTGCCATTTGATTGGGGCTCATGCAGACTGCGCCCAATTTCTTTAATTACGCTGTTATGCCCTGCAGAAATGTTTTTTTTGGGGGGGTTCTTGTTTTTAGTGTCTCGGTTTCTTTCTCTCTCTCTGTTGCTTATTTCCTTCTCCCTCCTTCCTCCTCATTCTCCCTCCCTTTTAAAGAAAAATATATATTTGGCTATGGTGTCCCGGTGAGATGAAAGTGTAATTATCTGTTCACACACGCACACACGCACACACACACACACACACACACACACACACACACACACACACACACACACACACACACACACACACACACACACACACACACATATGAAAGGAGTGGGTCTTAATTAGGCTCCTACCAGATCTGGGAGAGGAGAATGTTCTCTGTCTGTCTCTGTGTCTGGTTAGACTGCATGGTGATGGACCAAACCCCACGTTGCCTTAGAGACCAGGGAGAAGAGAAGGACGGAGGGGGGAGAGAGAGGGGGGGAGGCGGAGTGGGTCGTGTAAAAACCAAAAACCAAAATGCAATAATGGGGTTGTGGTGTATGCAGATGCCAGCCCTGCATTGACAAAGGTGTGTGTGTGTGTGTGTGTGTGTGTGTGTGTGTGTGTGTGTGTGTGTGTGTGTGTGTGTGTGTGTGTGTGTGTGTGTGTGTGTGCGTGTGCGTGTGCGTGAGAGAGAGAGAGAGGGGGGCTCAGCCCAGCACCAGGGGCCCTGTGATTACTACACGGAACACATCCCTTGCTTACCACCATCAACACAACGCCCTTTTAATGTTCAGGCCCAGCCCCTCCTCTATGCTTCAGCTGTGTACATCACCCCAAGCCCTACACATCAGCCGTAGCCCAATGAATCAGTCTAAGCTCCACCTATAAACACAAGCCCCAGCTCTATGCATTAGTCCCATTTACTCCCAGCCCAAGCCCTAGACCTATATCTCAGCTCAAGCCTCAGCTCATTGCACATGCACCAGCTCTAGACACCAGACCCAGCACCTACCTTCCCCAACCCCAGTCTTATCCATCTATGCCTTCCCTAACCAGAGTCCTATCCATCTATACCTGCCCCAACCCCAGTCCTATCCATATATACCTGCCCCAACCCCAGTCCTATCCATCTATACCTGCCCCAACCCCAGTCCTATCCATTTATACCTGCCCCAACCCCAGTCCTATCCATCTATACCTGCCCCAACCCCAGTCTTATCCATATATACCTTCCCCAACCCCAGTCTTATCCATCTATACCTGCCCCAACCCCAGTCCTATCCATATATACCTTCCCCAACCCCAGTCCTATCCATCTATACCTGCCCTAACCCCAGTCCTATCCATCTATACCTGCCCCAACCCCAGTCCTATCCATCTATACCTGCCCCAAACCCAGTCCTATCCATTTATACCTGCCCCAACCCCAGTCATATCCATCTATACCTTCCCCAACCCCAGTCCTATCCATCTATACCTGCCCTAACCCCAGTCCTATCCATCTATACCTGCCCCAACCCCAGTCCTATCCATCTATACCTTCCCCAAACCCAGTCCTATCCATCTATACCTTCCCCTACCCCAGTCCTATCCATCTATACCTGCCCTAACCCCAGTCCTATCCATCTATACCTTCCCCAAACCCAGTCCTATCCATCTATACCTGCCCCAACCCCAGTCCTATCCATCTATACCTGCCCCAACCCCAGTCCTATCCATCTATACCTGCCCCAACCCCAGTCTTATCCATCTATACCTGCCCCAACCCCAGTCCTATCCATATATACCTGCCCCAACCCCAGTCCTATCCATATATACCTGCCCCAACCCCAGTCCTATCCATCTATACCTGCCCTAACCCCAGTCCTATCCATCTATACCTGCCCTAACCCCAGTCCTATCCATCTATACCTGCCCCAACCCCAGTCCTATCCATATATACCTTCCCCAACCCCAGTCTTATCCATCTATACCTGCCCCAACCCCAGTCCTATCCATATATACCTTCCCCAACCCCAGTCTTATCCATCTATACCTGCCCCAACCCCAGTCCTATCCATCTATACCTGCCCCAACCGCAGTCCTATCCATCCATACCTGCCCCAACCCCAGTCCTATCCATCTATACCTGCCCCAACCCCAGTCCTATCCATCTATACCTGCCCCAACCCCAGTCCTATCCATATATACCTTCCCCAACCCCAGTCTTATCCATCTATACCTGCCCCAACCCCAGTCCTATCCATCTATACCTGCCCCTACCCCAGTCCTATCCATCCATACCTGCCCCAACCCCAGTCCTATCCATCTATACCTGCCCTAACCCCAGTCCTATCCATCTATACCTGCCCCAACCCCAGTCCTATCCATCTATACCTGCCCTAACCCCAGTCCTATCCATCTATACCTTCCCCAACCCCAGTCCTATCCATCTATACCTGCCTCTACCCCAGTCCTATCCATCCATACCTGCCCCAACCCCAGTCCTATCCATCTATACCTGCCCTAACCCCAGTCCTATCCATCTATACCTGCCCCAACCCCAGTCCTATCCATATATACCTTCCCCAACCCCAGTCTTATCGATCTATACCTGCCCCAACCCCAGTCCTATCCATCTATACCTGCCCCAACCCCAGTCCTATCCATCTATACCTGCCCTAACCAGAGTCCTATCCATCTATACCTGCCCTAACCAGAGTCCTATCCATAAATAGCAGCTGTCACGTCTGCTCTCCCCCCCCCCCCAGGCTCCCTGCATCACGCACTCCTATCATCCATTACGCACACCTGCCTTCCCTCGTCACGTGCATCAGTGATATTGGACTCACCTGGACTCACTCATCAGCTGTTATGACCTCCCTTATATTTGTCAGTTCCCCAGCTCTGTTCCCCGCTTCTGCTTAGATTTTGTTTAACATTTGTTTTCTTGTATGCTAACTCTGTTCCTGTCTCGTTCCATGTCCGTTCCTTATTAAATGTTTGACTCCCATACCTGCTTCGTCTCCCTGCATCATTCCATGTGACACCAGCCCTATCATCTATACCAGCCCTATCATCAATACCAACCCTACCATCTATACAGGCACTAATATGCATACCAACGCTATCATCTATACCAGCCCTATCCATCTATACCAGTCCTATCCATCTATACCTGCCCCAACCCCAGTCCTATCCATATATACCTTCCCCAACCCCAGTCTTATCCATCTATACCTGCCCCAACCCCAGTCCTATCCATCTATACCTGCCCCAACCCCAGTCCTATCAATCCATACCTGCCCCAACCCCAGTCCTATCCATCTATACCTGCCCTAACCCCAGTCATATCCCTCTATACCTGCCCCAACCCCAGTCCTATCCATCTATACCTGCCCCAACCCCAGTCCTATCCATCTATACCTGCCCCAACCCCAGTCCTATCCATCTATACCTGCCCTAACCAGAGTCCTATCCATAAATACCAGCTGTCACGTCTGCTCTCCCCCCCCCCCCCCCCCCCCAGGCTCCCTGCATCACGCACTCCTATCATCCATTACGCACACCTGCCTTCCCTCGTCACGTGCATCAGTGATATTGGACTCACCTGGACTCACTCATCAGCTGTTATGACCTCCCTTATATTTGTCAGTTCCCCAGCTCTGTTCCCCGCTTCTGCTTAGATTTTGTTTAACATTTGTTTTCTTGTATGCTAACTCTGTTCCTGTCTCGTTCCATGTCCGTTCCTTATTAAATGTTTGACTCCCATACCTACTTCGTCTCCCTGCATCATTCCATGTGACACCAGCCCTATCATCTATACCAGCCCTATCATCAATACCAACCCTACCATCTATACAGGCACTAATATGCATACCAACGCTATCATCTATACCAGCCCTATCCATCTATACCAGCCCTATCCATCTATACCAGCCCTATCAATCTATACCAGCCCTATCTATGTATACCAGCCCTATCTAAGTATACCAGCCCTATCCATCTATACCAGCCCTATCCATCTATACCAGCCCTATCATCTATACCAGCCTTATCATCAATACCAACCCTACCATCTATACAGGCACTATCACGTATACCAACTCTATCACCTATTCCAGCCCTAACCATCAATACCAGCCCTATCCATCTATACCAGCCCTATCTATGTATACCAGCCCTATCCATCTATACCAGCCCTATCCATCTATACCAGCCCTATCATCTATACCAGCCCTATCATCAATTCCAACCCTACCATCTATACAGGCACTAATATGTATGCCAATGCTATCATCTATACCAGCCCTATCCATCTATACCAGCCCTATCATCTATACCAGCCCTATCATCTATACCAGCCCTATCATCTTTACCAGCCCTATCATCTTTACCAGCCCTATCATCTTTACCAGCCCTATCATCTATACCAGCCCTATCATCTTTACCAGCCCTATCATCTATACCAGCCCTATCATCTTTACCAGCCCTATCATCTTTACCAGCCCTATCATCTTTACCAGCCCTATCATCTATACCAGCCCTATCATCTTTACCAGCCCTATCATCTATACCAGCCCTATCATCTATACCAGCCCTATCATCTTTACCAGCCCTATCATCTTTACCAGCCCTATCATCTATACCAGCCCTATCATCTTTACCAGCCCTATCATCTTTACCAGTCCTATCATCTTTATCAGCCCTATCATCTTTACCAGCCCTATCATCTATACCAGCCCTATCATCTTTACCAGCCCTATCATCTTTACCAGCCCTATCTATCTATACCAGCCCTATCATCTATACCAGCCCTATCATCTTTACCAGCTCTATCATCTTTACCAGCCCTATCATCTATACCAGCCCTATCATCTTTACCAGCCCTATCATCTATACCAGCCCTATCATCTATACCAGCCCTATCATCTTTACCAGCCCTATCATCTTTACCAGCCCTATCATCTATACCAGCCCTATCATCTATACCAGCCCTATCATCTTTACCAGCCCTATCATCTTTACCAGCCCTATCACCTTTACCAGCCCTATCATCTTTACCAGCCCTATCATCTTTACCAGCCCTATCATCTTTACCAGTCCTATCATCTTTCCCAGCCCTATCATCTATACCAGCCCTATCAATCTATACCAGCCCTATCATCTTTACCAGCCCTATCATCTTTACCAGCCCTATCATCTTTACCAGCCCTATCCCCAACACTGGATCTCCTTTCTCCAGCTCATAGAATGTGCTTTCCTCACCCCAATATCTTCCCCCTGGGTGTGTGTGTGTGTGTGTGTGTGTGTGTGTGTGTGTGTGTGTGTGTGTGTGTGTGTGTGTGTGTGTGTGTGTGTGTGTGTGTGTGTGTGTGTGTGTGTGCGTGCGCATCCAGGTGAATTGTCCCGCGTCGGTCTAAGCTGGAAACCGTGAGTCACGACCGGCCAGTGGAGCTTGCGAAACAGGCTTACGCTTGGAGGGTGCGGCCAGCAGAGTGTCTGCGGTGCTGTCGGTCTGCCTGCCTGCCGAAACAATCGCTGTGCCGAGAGATAGCCAGTCCCTTTAAATGTGCCATGCACACTGCACTACCCTATTTCCCTTCCTGCCCCTTCCTCCTACTTCCTTACCCTCACCTCACCCCTTCTTCCCACCTTTCTTCCGCTTTCTCCCCTTTCTCCTCCCCTTTCTCTCTCTTCCTCAACCTTCCTCCCCTTTCTCTCTCTTCCTCAACCTTCCTCCCCTTTCTCTCTCTTCCTCAACCTTCCTCCCCTTTCTCTCTCTTCCTCAACCTTCCTCCCCTTTCTCTCTCTTCCTCAACCTTCCTCCCCTTTCTCTCTCTTCCTCAACCTTCCTCCCCTTTCTCTCTCTTCCTCAACCTTCCTCCCCTTTCTCTCTCTTCCTCAACCTTCCTCCCCTTTCTCTCTCTTCCTCAACCTTCCTCCCCTTTCCTCCACCTCATCCTTCCCCCCAAGAGAAGGTCTCCCAGGAAGTTCAACACATGAAATAGATTCACCCTGCCTCCCCATCTCTCTGTCTCTCACACACACACACACACACACACACACACACACACACACACACACACACACACACACACACACACACACACACACACACACACACACACACACACACGTGTCAAGATGACACCAGTGGCAAACCTTCTGTCAACTGTTTTTTTTCAATAAGGGCCTTGGATCCGCCGACAGTAGCAGGAATTTTACCGCGCATTAACAGTGCCAGAATTATGGAATTAGGCGCTAGGTAATCATATTGTTTGGCACTGTAGTTCGGATTCGTATTGCTTTCCCCCCAGGATGAGCCAGCCTTGCGCCCGCGGATCAGTTGCAACATTGCATGTCTTCCATCACAAGCAGCGGATTAAAGGCAAACCCCAGAGCTTACCTGTGGATTCCTGATGCGGCTTTAATATAAAACAGAGACTGTTTTGAATAATACCAATAAGGCCCCGCTAGCCACAATCCACGTGGACCACGCCGCAGTGCTTTGACGTGGTGGAGACGATGATTCACAGTTCACACGCACAAAACCCCGCCTGGTGAAAGAGAGCCACTGGGTTTCTCAACATCCGCTCCAAAATGAAATAGATTCTAAGGACGTAGTTCACATTGTTATACTACCTCATCATATCAGCTCAGGCCTCTTATACGAGACATCCATTAGCCTAAAGGATTATGAGGAGGAGGAGTAAGGTGGGGCTGTTATAGTGGATGTAGGCTGACTGAACTGTTCAGTAAGCGTGTGTAAACACCAGTGGAGGCTGCTGAGGGGAGGACGGCTCACAATAACGGCCAGAACGGAGCGAATGGAATGGCATCAAACATATAGAAACCATGTTTGTTCTATTTGATACCGTTCCACCTATTCCGCTCCAGCCATTACCACGAGCCCATCCTCCCCAATTAAGTTGCCACCAACCTCCTGTGGTATGCACTCTATGGACAGATAGGTGTGTGTATCACAGGAGGCTGGTGGCACCTTAATTGGGGAGGACGGGCCCGTGGTAATGGCTGGAGTTGAATTAGTGGAATGTTATCAAATACGCCAAACACATGTTGATGCCATTCCATGTGCTCCGTTCCAGCCGTTATTGTGAGCCGTCCTCCCCTCAGCAGCCTCCGCTGGTGTGTATGCTGGACTAGTATGACATGTATTGTCATAGGAATGTATTTGTGTATCCTAATGTATAGCCAACATAATGAGGTGTGTCTGTGTTGTATGCAACACGTGTGCCTTCGGTGAACAACAGTGCTTTGTGGAGAGAATCCAGGGGGGTCTGTTGTGGAGGAAAAGTCTCTGTCTTCTCCTTTGGAAGGATGCATCTGTGGCTGTTTTGGATGTGACAGCGCAATGTCACCATACCTACCGCTGTGACGGTGCATTCTAACGAGAGCTAACGCTAGCGCCCATTAATAAATGATGAGGAAGACTTGGCGAGGAAAACACTGGGAATAATCAGACCCGGTAACGTTTCAACACCAAAACAACAACCCCCCCCACTCCTTCAAAACACGTCATTTCAAACTGGGCACTGTGATTTTTAGGATTGAAAAAACATGAGTCTGTGGGGAACTGAAATGCTGGTGAACAACCACCCTAGTCTGATCTATAGATACATAGTGCAGACTCCAAAACACAACATTTGATAAAATGTTAAACTGATTTTTCGGATTTTTTAGGATACAGGTGAAAATGAGTCTGGATTAACTGAAATGAAAGGTGAAAGGTGTTGGTGAAAGGTGCTGGTAGTGAGTGTGTTTATTGTAGTTGTCTGATGTTTTGGGTGCTGGTTGTTACTGTATATGAACGTATCCAATGAGAACACAGTGTTTCATTTTGTGTTGCAAAACGTTTTTCTACGGTGTGCCCTGCTGAACTCAGAGGTTATGGTCAACAGTTGGTTAGAAGTCCAGTTCACTTCGGCCATTTAGAGGTGGAGGTCAAAGCGATCTCTATTTATCTCCATGGCGAGAGCCTAACAACTGCCTAACAACAGCACGCTCCACACTGAGAAGCATGCCATCTCTCTGGTTCTCTCCATCCCTCTCACTCCATCTCCCCAGAGTCTTGTTTGGCTCTCCACATTTGAGGTGGTTGTTTTGTGGCACACCGACTGGCGGCAGCTGGGTTAATGAGTCTGGATGCTGATCTTGTGGAGGATGTGTAGCCCCCTTCTGGCTGTCTGAGTGTGGGAATGAGTGGCCATTCCACTGGACACGCGCACACACACACCCTGGGGTCCTGTGGCACCAGTCTGTCTGCGCTGTTGGATCCAACGCTCAGCTCAACCCCTCCCCCAGGGAAACTGACAAACGCTGCTAATGGTTCCGTTACATCTGCTATTTAGACCTCCATAATGGGGACGTATTAAGGAAGCGCGCCTCTCATAACCGGCCCACTGACGTGTCTACGTCGTCTGCTGTCCCCATGAGACAGTGATTTCCTACTCTCTGACACGAGCTATCACTGAAACTATTGCTTCACATAGAAATATAAGTTATAGATCTGCCATTCTCATTGAAAGCAAGTCTAAGAAGCGGTAGATCTGTTCTGTGTGCGCTATTTCTATACTTCCCGTCTTAAGTTTCGTTTTTACGTCTTTTACTTTTGGTTTTGTACACCAGCTTTAAACAGCTGAAAAATCTCAATTTTTGCATATGGAAAATATACAGTTTTGTCACATAAACTGAAATAAGGCAAACTATTAGATCTTTTGCAACCATGAAATGGGGAGCGATTAAACCCCCACCTGTCCTCTGCCTTATGACTCCACGATACCTGCAGAGTAATGCCATGAATTAACATCCCTCCACCCACTCTCCTCTCATAATTACGGCCATTCCGGTTGCGCCCCCCTACGCTAGCTAACTAGCACAGCTAGCAATTAGCTCAGCTAGGCTTAACTCTCTCGTCTCACCATGCGTTTACAACACATATCTCAACCCTAATTGGGCTAAGTCTCCTGTAGAGTGCAGCGTCCCTCAAGGCCCCGTTACTAGCTGTAGCAGGGGCTGATCTGTGTTATGATTCATCTCACTATTATTTCAGGTCAAAGGACCAATTAAATCAAAGGCAATTTGACCTATATTTTAGCATAGTGGTGTTAGCATTAGCCTACCGAGAAGCAATGGGGTTTTGCCCCTGTGTGCTAGACCGCTAACCTCCAACCGCTAACCACTACACCCAGGTCCCTGTTCAAACTAGGTCATCATAAAGCCCAGGCTTTGCGTGCGTATTAGGCCTGGATGTTGGAAGGCAGGGGACCCCTCGGTTTCACATGCCTTTAACACAGCTGGAGTGCTAGCTAGCTCATCTCAGCAGCTCACATCACATAGACCCATGTGAAGATGTGATGGTTGGGTTTTGTTCAAGGATGCAAAACTATAAATAAATGAGGGCGATGCTCAGCCTCAGTTGGAAGATGGATGCCATACTACACACCCACCCACTCTCCCTCAAATGCCCTTGGATGTAACGCAAGCCTTTTCTAACTTTTTGTTATGTGTTGTATGTGTGTTCAGTTTGTTAACTGTGTGTGTGTGTGGTGTTTCGCTGTTGCACATACCAGAGCCTTCATTTCAGGGCCAGAATGATTGTACAGGTGTGCGATCGGTGAGCAACGCATCTACTCTCGAAACAGAAAAAGGCTTTTCAAAAGGCCCTCTAACTTCATGTGACTCCATACAACGCAGGCCAACACAGATGTCCCTGACGCAAATCAGAAAATTTGTCGTAGGAGTGAACATGCTACGTGAAGTATTTTGTCCTCCTTCCTGAGGGTCATCATTGGACTACTCTGCTGGGGCCGCGACTACTGAAAAACACTAACTATTGAGCTGTTTGTTGGTGAGTCTTTGCACATAGCCCACATAGCCCACTGGCATTGCTGTTGAAAGGAAGTGATTCACTGTACTAAGAAAGCAGCGCTGGTAAATTGTTAACAACCACTCTTGGCAACATTACCTCAGTCTGTATAGTGTGTATAGCTCTAAAGTTATAACAGAATACTATTTTCTGGCTGTTACAATTCATGTTGAGGTGTTGGAGGATCATATTTCTACAGGTTTTTGTAGCCCTGCACCTCATAGAAAATGAGCCCATTTCAATAGGATGTGCATTTGGCAACACATACCTGTATTTGGAGTGCCAGCAAATGACCTTATCTTGGGTTATTCTTTGCATAACTGACTTTCAGAATATATTTTTTTGTTTGTAGTGAATCCTTTAAGTCTTGAGATATCTTTGTAACCCTGAAATACAAACACTTACATTGACAAGGCTATCATGTTGACTACCAGAAAAACGGTATGGTACCAAACCCGCATATCATTATTTTCTGTATTCATTTGCACTCCATTTAATTCCAACTACAATATTTTAACCTTGTTTCAAAGAAAGTATACAATAGCTATAGTGTTTATTTTCTACTATTCAAATGGCCATTCACGCAACCAAGCCAGCGAATTATGTCGAGGCCAAGAGGAATGGAAAATATTTGACTTTCTCTGAAATATATTCATGTTGGAATCATTTAGTTTTACTAAGATCACGAACAGCGGTAGGAGCAGTACACTGACATCTCATTTATCATGATGTTCTCAGACAATGGTAAGGAGTAATGGTGCGGTTTTGGGGATGTTTCCCCACACATTCCCACATTTAGCTTTCGGAAGTCTCCAGCAGGGACTTTAGGTTTCGTAGCCCTGCATGTTCATATTTGCATATTCTCAATGCCTTTAGAGTATCGTGAAACAACAACAGCATGTGTCCTGACGTCCTAGTACTTTGGGCTACTACTCAGGTATGATAACATCAGAAGAACGACAGAAGGTGATGA